>NC_092868.1:53989169-54196916 GCF_032062135.1 Pyxicephalus adspersus
CCCCCCTCCCATCAGTCACACCTGTGTGTTTCTCCTCCCATCAGTCACACCTGTCTCCTCTCACTCCTTTATAATCATCTGTTTCTCTGCCCCATCCCATGAGCCCCCCCATAAGTAATTTTCATGACATTTTGTCTTTATCTTTCGTTGCCCCTGCATACTCCATCTTTCTTCATCTGATGCCCCCAATCAGCCCCCCATTAGAATCTCTCTCCACCCTATTACATCTATTGGGTTTCCTCTGCTTTTTCTGAGGGGCAATTTGATGACCACCATATCCCACAAGACCACGGTCAGCCCCATCCATAAAGACTGAGCCCTCCAGATGCGAACCCATGACCCCAACCCACCGCCATGTTGGTCAAATTCATAAACACTCTGCAAATGATTCGTTTCTTTTTTCGGTTTTTAAGCCGGCTCTGCTGGGAACTGGCTACTAAGGGGTTAACCCGGGCTGCCTCCGGCGCACACTGTACGTACTGTACGAGAATTTACTCCCACTCAGTTTCCTTTTCCTAGATAGTGGTTTGTGTCTGCGCCACGGCTCATGGCATGGCTACTATCCCTCCCCCCCATTACGCACAATCCTAACTGTCTAACTGCTAAATAGAACACACTTGCTGGGGTCGACGCACGAAAACCATTCGGGCAACCAAATTCAAGTATTGTTTATCCTAGATTGTAAGCTCTTTGGGGCAGAGTCCTCTCCTCCTGTGTCTGTATTCGTCCATCATTTGCAACCTCTATTTAATGTACAGCGCTGTGTAATATGTTGGCTTTATAAAAAACCTGTTTATTAATAATAATAATAATAATAATCCATTGCAGAATAAGAAAAGCAAAGCATCTGGAATTATTGCTGCTGAATTCTAATTCTTCTTCTTCTTTTCTTTATCAATGTCTAGGTATTCCACCAGTAACACAAACCTAAGTGACAACGCTCATTCATCCACTGTATCTATGGAGGAGCATCGTTGTCACCCTCAGCGCCTCCACCAATACAAACACCTCCCCCTCTCATAATCCCTATTACATAAAGGGCCATTGCTTTATAATTCACAGAGATTATTAGATGATATTCAGTCCACAGAAAGTTACAAGAATACTGAATTCCCAGAGCAATGAGGATTTTACTGTACTTGCAGATAACAAACGTAGCCCTATAAAAAGAAAAACCAATGCAGCCACCACATGGATCCCCATTGTGACATCGAGATCATCGGGAGAAATCACTGGGAGGGACCCGGAAGATTGACAAATTTGGAACTCCTTATGGATAATCTGGCATCTTGTGTCCTTAGCATTCATTATTCTACAGATATGATGACAGAGCAAGGACAAAATACAAATGTGTGCACAGACTCCTCGGTATTATTTACCAGAACAGAAGTTGGGGGCGTATCGACTGAAACTGGTGCAATTATTCCTTTGCTGCTGGAATCCTAGCTGATAATGAATTAAGCAATTCCACCGATCTGCATGGAGCTCCCTCTAAAGCCTCATACAGATATCCGATGGACGTCAGGGGATTGTCACTGGAAATGATCATTAGCGATCGTATCTGTATGAATGAATGAGCGCTGTACACATCGTGCCATTCTGCTCAATGGGGAGGATGAGCAAGCAGCACTCCGCTGTGCTCTACTCCATAGCAGTGCACAGTGATCGTTCATCAATGCACCATGTCAGAATAATAAACATCATCAGAGAGCGCAGTGTACATGTCAGAGTTTCACCCAAGATGAGCATGCAAGAATCATCTGCGTACGTAGCGTTGGGCATCACTGCCACTATAAGAAAGTGTAATGCCATGTGTTATGCCACAATGCACTGCAACACACAGCCACCTGCCATTGCAATGCTGACCCCATTCATTACACACACTGAATAGGGCAGTGCACAGAAATGCATGCAGCAGTGCATTAAGAATTCACACTGCAGTGTAGTGCATTAGTGGGGACATCAGACATTGCTCCCTGCTACAAAGTTGCAATATTCCAGATCATTAGAGAAAGCAGACCAAGAAAATGCTTCCTCCCGCCTGCAGCAAATGGATGGCATTATTTTAGCCTGGAGAAACCTGGAGCTCAGAGACACACTGCAACCCCCAATAATTCATATTCACCTCTGCACAAACTTTCTTACATGGAACTGCTTGAACTTCTCATCCTAGAAACATAAGATATAATCAGAAAGCCATAAACTGCAAGATATGGGGAGGTCATAGAGAGGCCACAGACTGCAAGATATGGGGAGGTCATAGAGAGGTCACAGACTGCAAAATATGGGGAGGTCATGGAGAGGTCACAGACTGCAAGATATGGAGAGGTCACAGACTGCAAGATATGGGGAGGTCATGGAGAGGTCACAGATCACAGAGAGGATTAGGAAGACCTTTGAGTACAAGAGACAGGTATACAGTTTAGACAGATTAATATTAATAAACAGGATTTATATAGCACCAACATATCACATAGCGATGTACATTAAATAGGGGCTGCAAACGACAGACAGGTACAGACAGTGACACAGGAGGAGGAAAAGAACCGTGCCCCCAAGAGCTTACAATCTAAGAGGTAGGGGAAGTAGCACACAATAGGAAGGGACAGATAATGATAATCTATGAAGGAGTCTTCTCTATTGATCAGGATTATCATCATTATCAGAGAAGCCAATGCTAAGATTTTGTATAATGGCCAACCAATATCAGAAGAGTTTATGACTTGTAGCCAAGTCCTTGGTTTTTCAGAACAGTCTTGTTCTTTTCAAAGTTCTGGCTCTTGTTATAGAGAAAGGTTGTGGGAAAGTTATCAGTCAACAGAGTTGGAATTTTCCATCAGATGACTTATTTTCTGCAGGTCCTTAGATATAAAAGCTGTACTGAAGTTTTACTATGCATGTGGGAAGAATTGACTTCCTGTAGCATTTCTATATTGCACCGATCCATGTAGGACCTTTTATTGGTCGAACCTGGAAATTGTCTGACACACATAGCAGGGTCCTTACTGCCTGAGGTGCCGCAAGCCTAACTACAAATTTCTTACATACATATCATTATTATTATTAATATTATATAAATAATAAAAAGGATTTATAAAGCGGAAACATATTACGCAGTGCTGTACATTAAATATCATTAGACAATTGTTCATAAAATCCCAAAACCTTCGCCATGATTCTCGGGTGCAATGAGCAATCTCTCCTGATTTGTTTAGATAATTATCTGTCATCCTCTATTATTTATTGTGCACAAACATTGCTAGACAATGAATGATCACGCTCACACTACACATGATATTTAAATAATTGCATCTTCAATCACTACCTAGCTCTGCAAACAATCAAACTGATGTCATTTGTTGTGAATGTCAATTTGTTGGATCGCAAAGGCAACACGAGTAGTTTGCGGAGCCCTGCCTTTCAAAATAAACTCTATTGCACACAGGAGGTATTAGGTCCAAGTTTTTATTGTTAGTAGATCATTTTGATTTGGTCATTTTAAAAGTAGCTCACAAGCCAAAAAAGTGTGGGCAACCCTGATCTATATCAACAAATCTGTTTTTGGGTGTTCTTTACGTCAAGCATTTTGTAATCTGCATGTTCCATCTAAAAAAAAAACCCTGCACATTTTTCTAGTTGCAGAACTTTTGGTCTGTGTGTTGTAGTAATGCGTGCGATAATAAATATATTTTTATCCTGCATTAGGCCAGCCCCATGCATTGTCTTTCATTATGAATGGTAATCATCTATGCAATGTATTATGCCGCATTACAGAAAATGCCACAGTTTTGGTGCATTTTAGAGCTTTGGTGGTCCATCTAATAATTGGGTTGCTTAAGACAAAGCACAGGTGTTGTCATATGGATCTTACCTTTTATCTTTGCAAGCGACCCGCTTGGCACAATTGGTGCACATTGGTACAAAAACCTAAACATGCGTCAATATACATCATATGCAGTTTTGCCATGCAGACTTAATATCACCCACAAAGAAAAATACTTTGGGTTGCTGTGCTCTGCTCTTTCTGTGCCTTGTCATGGGCTACCATTCAAATTAATAAATGGGCTGCCCTAATGCAAAGATGAGAACGGCAACGCGCTTACGTTTTCAAAAACACGTCTCACAACCATAGTGGGAAATCAGCCAATTCAACAAAAAATGTACATTTTGCTTCTCATCATTGTTCTTTAATACTAATAAATGTCTTCAGTTATTTGGACGAGTTCAAGCTGGGGAAAGGTGCTGTTCACAAAGAACTATGAATCAGAATTGGAGTACACAGCTTAAGAAAACGCTAACCACCACGTACGAGCAGAGGTTTAGTGATCACTGTGGTTTCTGAATGACTGGGGTCCTAAATGAGCAAACGTGATGAATAAGCATGCAGTAACTCATCGACACGGAATAGGAGCACATGTACAGAGCACTGCTGTCTGAGGAGCACAGGAGATACAGAACCTTCTGGATCAGAACCAGCAAAGAAACAACAGTGAGTACACAAGACCCACTGTGCTTTGCCTGGTGCTTATGGCTAGGACAAAAGTTTATTTGAGAGTCAGGAAGGAAATGTTTCAAAAATAACTAGACAAGGGGGGTACGCTCTGAAGTTTACCTGGGTGGGCAACATTTCCTTTAAAGTTTTTTTTGTAGAGACAATATAAAGTTACCGGCACTTTAAAAACAATTTGACAATAAAAATGACAAGAAGAATCATGAGTCACTATATGACTTGTTTACTAAGTGTGAGTATATATAAAGTTTTTCCATGCATGGTTATTATTATTATTATTATTATTATTATTATTATTATTATTATTATTAATAATAATAATAATAATAATAATAATAATAATATTAATATTCTTCTTATTATTATTAATATTATTATTAATAATAATAAACAGTATTTATATAGCACCAACATATTACGCAGCGCTGTACAATAAATAGGGGTTGCAAATGACAGACAAATAGAGACAGTGACACAGGAGGAGGAGAGGGCCCTGCCCTGAAGAGCTTACAATCTAAGAGGCGTTCACCTTATCAAATATAAATGTGATATAACTGGCCAAAAATACACACAGAACAGGATTAGAACATCCATCACCGGAGCACAATTGGATCACTTTTTATATTTGAGGGTAGATTTGGTTGCAAATAGAATCTGTGACATTTTTAAGATTGCACATCAAGTGTTTTCTGAATATCAGATGGCAAACAAGACCCATTTACTTTGTAATTAGGACCCACTAACATAAAAAATACTTTTTGTGGTTCACATATTGGGTTCGATTTATTAAAGCTCTGGAGAAGATAGACTATCATGGGAGAAACCTGGGTAAACCAGCAAACCTGGAATGCATTTCTTAAAAATCCTTTGCTATTAATTGGTCCTGGACCAGATCTATTCCAGGTTTGCTAGATCACCAATGTTTCCCTGTGAAAGTCTATCTTTTCCGGTCTTGGTGAGCTTTATTCAGGCCCATTGAGTGTTCCGAAGATCTGATAGCAAACCGTTCACTTTGCAATAGGACCCACTAAGATAAAAAATGCTCATTGCATTGCACACATTAGGTATATACATAGGACAGGTAGTACATAGAGACCCTTCATTGTGACATATAGATATTCATAGGACTTTCGGGTCGTACCACCAACATGCAGAATTTTAAGCTTGGTGTATTTGTTATGTATTCTATATACACATATATTAGTATAATATGTTCATTGGATGTAAAAATAATCATGCATGCAGTTTTTTTTAATGCTATATGTTCTCTGCTTTGGGATTATAAATGGCTGTGGCATGGTAAATAAGTCTTTACTGAGCATTTCCTATATTCGGATGAAATGACTGTCCCAGCCACGTGCAGAAAGTCAGACCCGGCACCAGGAAAGGGTTAAATATTCCTGGGCCCAGCAGAATTAGGTAAAATAACCGTCATACCAAGCAACCCTCTACCTAGATATAAAACTCTATAATCTGTGAACTTTAACCTAAAATACAAGTTCCGTTTCTGAATGAGCTGCCAGAATCGCTCACAGCTCATTGGTTGTTCTCAGCCCCCTGTACCGGGTACGAGCGCTGCTCAAAGGCTTCATTTTCTGCTTCTAAAAGTCAATTTGTTTGTAATTTATTACACTAACCCTACATATTTACATTGCTTTCCTTTGCAGCTTACAGAACCCCAATATTACCTGTTCTCATAATGTACAGCGCTGCGCAATATGTTGGCGCTATATAAATCTGGTTTATTATTATTAGTAATAATACCAGTCACATATCTTATAGAGGGGGGAACATTCACAATAATGGGGAACATTCACCGTCCAACCTAGGCTGGGCTCTCATGGACTGGGTTAGTCATTTTGAATAAAGGCGGAGAGATTGTGGTGCGCATGGTGAACGATCTATTACTGGGTGGAGGGAGTTCTTCAAGAAATAACGTTGCACTGATCTAACTGGCCCATTTATGAATATTATTATACAGGATTTATATAGCGCCAACATATTACACAGCACTGTACATTAAATAGGGGTTGCAAATGACAGACAGATACAGACAGTGACACAGGAGGAGGAGAGGACCCTGCCCCGAAGAGCTTACAATCTAGGAGGTGGGGGAAGTATCATACAATAGGAGGGGGGATTAAATTGTGGTCCAGTCAGCACTTCTGGGGTGCCGTATTTCCAGCACCAGGGTCCAGGAGCATTTTAGGCGGATATAACAAGTGGTTACAAACCTTCTTATTAAATCTTTCATATTGCACTTTGGGCAGTTTTCCAGCTTTGTGGTTGTCTTGCACAGGAAACGGAGGGTTTAGCAAGTGGAAGCATGTCATTTGTTTGTACTTCTTCATCCTAAATGCTTAAAATGCTTTCAGGCAAACAAACAGGTGTCTAAAAATTGTTCCTGTTTAGGTCTATTCAAGCAGGTGGCAAGTGAACTGACTATGAGGCATTGGACCTGATTTATTAGGGCTCTGCAAGACTGGAGGAGATAGACCTGTATCATGGGTGAAGCTGGGTGATCCAGCAAACTTGGAATGAATCTGGTCCAGGATTGAAAACATTTGCTAACTACTAGAAATCCTTTCCTAGAGTGCTGGATTCCTCAGGTTCTCTCATGATAGTTTATATTTCCAGTTTTGGGGGACTTTAATAACTCAGGCTTTATATGCAATGGGAGCAGCACAATACTGCAACGACAAAGCATGCTGAACGCCTAGGCATATGGAATGTTTTTTTGAGCAGGCAGCATAAGAAAACTGCAAAACTGAGCATGTCCAGTGCACCCAAACTGGCTGACTGATGAACATCTCTAGAGGGTCAGATTGGTCCAAAAATTATTTTTTTGGGGTCCTCTGGTAGCCTTGGCCCCTGCTGCCTAACAAAAAAATGCCACTATGCTAGGAAAGCTAGCAAATTGCATGGGTCCTTCTTCTTACTTCTTTGTTCCTTGTCCTCACTTCCTCTGGTGAGTCCCAGGTCCCCAGTCCAAGTTTATATCCAGATCATGCAATTGTCATATCAGATTTCCTAAAGCTCTCCAAGACTGGAGAAGATAGATATCATGTGAGAATCTGGGTGATCCAACAAACCTGAAACAGATTTCTCATTTGTATTAGTTAGCAAGTTTTTTCAGTCCTGGACCAGATCCTTTCCAGGTTTGCTGGATCACCCAGGTACTTCCTAAATTATCTCCAATTCCCCAGTCTTTGGTAGCTTTAATAAATCAGCATATTGTGTCTATAAGTAGTCATAAAATATGAAATAATCAGTAAATCAGTCACAGCCATCCTCATTACTAAAACTGCCAATATGCATTACAATCTAGCTGTACCATGTCCTTCGGAGCAGCGGTCCCCAACCAGTGGTCCATGAGAAAATTTTGGTGGTCCGCGGTTCTGGACAGTGCATTTGCTGGTACTATTTGCTAATGAGGTAATATGACCACCGGCCTAAACAATCAATTAAATGACTAACCAATCAGCAAGGTTCTTGTACTGCATAAGATCTAATCAGATTGACTCAGATTGTACGGCGCATGACTCGCCTTAGTCGTCCATCCTCACGTTCCAGAAAGAGAATCTCACAAATTGGCCTTTGTAAATTATTTACAAAATTATTATTTTTTTAATAAACAGGATTTATATAGCGCCAACATATTACGCAGCGCTGTACAATTAAATAGGGGTTGCAAATGACGGACAGTGACACAGGAGGAGGAGAGGATCCTGTCCAGAAGAGCTTACAATCTAGGAGATCCATTCTGCAGCTGTTGTACAAGTGACAGGTTCTCTTTGACCATCCTAGATATCTAGTAGAATATTCCAGGACTGACCTCATCATTCTTCCCCTGGTTTACTAACAAGTTTTTCTTTTCGCTGCAGGCACCATGGCTCTGAACCGAACTCTCCTCCTCACTTTGATTGCCAGTGCAGTGACGTTCCAGGTAAGGTCTCTCAATACATAAGAAACCAATGATCTGTTTTCATATTCTCTGATTATGGTTTATTGCTTCTCTTGGTGGGCGATGTCTCGGTGTTGGTAGGGGGTATAAAATTAGTCAATTTAACAGACACAGCTATTCATTTTCCATTGTGTGCTCCGGCGTGGGTCTTCACAACACATCTGACAGCTTAGAAGAAGTTTGTCATCTTGAAACAGATCTGAATTGTATTATATTAGTTACATAAACCTGAGAGATAATAATAAATGGTTTCAGGTAGCAAAGAATTAAAACTGCAGGAGAAATCCTCAGATATGAGAAACAGAAACTGCTAGAGCTCAACCATGTCTCCCCCTTCTTTCCCCATTTCTTCTCTCGCTTTCCTACACTTGATTTATATTTCATAATCAGACAAAATTTTAATACCATGACATTAAAACACAAAAGCATTCCATATATATCTCATAGGGTTCCCTGGAACCCCGATGTTCCTACAAAGCTGGCTCGGGGTTCCTCAAACTGTGGCTGATTGGCCTCCCTTGGTTCCTAAGCTTTGCCTGGTTGACCTCCCATTTGATGGTGACCATGGCCATTCCAATGGAATGATACCAATGTTGTTTTTAGTTTTTTATCTCTAAGGGTGGCATTCTGACCACCACTGCAAGGGGGCATTCTTTCCACTTTCCACCAATGTGGGGGTATTTTTTTTCCTATGGTTTTAGCAAGATTCCCCAAGACCTAAGGCATATTTCAAGGGTTCCTTAAGCTACGTACACACTTCCAATTATTATCGTCGGAAAACGAACGACGAACGTTCCTGCGCGATATATATGAACGATCGTATAGCACTGATCCTGCACATAGAGGTAACGACACGATCGTTCGTAGATATTGTACACACAATAGATACGATCGTTTAAGCGATAGAGGAACTATGTGGTCGTTCGTTTCCAACAATTTTCCTCGTTCGTCGGCGTCGTTGGTTACTTTTTTACGAACGATTTTTTGCCCAATCGATCGTTCGTCTTTCGATTGGAACGATAAAAATTGGAAGTGTGTACGCACCTTTAGAGGTAGAAAGATTGAGAAGGTCTAGATTACAGGGTCATTCCACCCAGAGCTGGTATTGCTTTGAGTGCCAAGCTCCGCTATCTCTAGGGATCTTTGTAGTCCTGGTTCTGTGCACCTATTGGGCCTGATTTATTAAAGCTCTCCAAGGCTGCAGAGGATACACTCATCAGTGAAGCTGGGTGATCCAACAAACCTGGAATTGATGTCTTCAATGGCGTTTGCTATTTGTTAGCAAACGTTTTCAATCCTGGACCAGACCCATTCCAGGTTTGCTGGATCACCCAGCTTCACCAATGAAAGTGTATCTTTTTCAGCCTTGGAGAGCTTTATTAAATCAGCCCCATTGTGTTTATTTCGAGGGGCTCAAATTCATTCAAATTCAATATATATTATGCAGAATGCAAAAGGAATAGTTGGAACATGCAAAAGGTGAATGGAGACACCCGAAACAAAGGTGGAGTGAGGAATTATGGCAACAAGACAGCTAAGCTAATTAAATACTTTTTCTAGTAAAAAAAAATATTATTATATATTTGTTTTTCACACAAGATGCATACAAATTTTACCCAAGATTTATTCATTTTCCTAAGTGGGTTCTATTGGAAATGTGTGAAAATTGTTGAATGCTTCTCATTGTTACATAGTTAGGTTGAAAATAGACCGTCAAGTTCAACCACTAGGGAAAAAAACATATCCCAGGTAAAAACCCTATAGACATAGTTGGTGCAGAGGAAAAAAACAGTACAATTTGCTCCAACAGGGAGCAAATTCTCATGTTAGGCCAAACAGGGATGGCTCCAGACAAAATAGGGCCCTGAACAAATAAGTGGAGGCACTAAAAGGACAGAATTCCAGTCCTCTGCACCCCTGCCATTCTGCCAATTGGAGCCATGGAGAAGGCGGACACCCTGGGCAAATATAAAGTGGGGGCA
Organism: Pyxicephalus adspersus; assembly: GCF_032062135.1. NCBI lineage: Eukaryota > Metazoa > Chordata > Amphibia > Anura > Pyxicephalidae > Pyxicephalus > Pyxicephalus adspersus. The sequence goes on from NC_092868.1 coordinate 53,999,626, forward strand.
CCAAATGCACAACATTCCAACCCTTGCGCCCCTGCCATTCTGTCAATTGGGTCCTTGAAGAAGACGAAAACCTAGGCAAATATAAAGTGGGGGCCCGAATAGTCAGCATTCCAGCCTCCTGCACCCTTGCCATTCTGTTAATTGGGTCCTTGAAGAAAAAGGAAACCCTGGGCAAATATGAACTGGGGGCCCTAATGGTCAGCATTCCTTCCATTCAAGTGGCGCCTTGGAGAAGACGGAGGCCCTGGGCAAATATAACGTGAGAGCATTTAAGCTTGGGGCCCTGGAGAAAGTGAGGGCCCTAAGCAATGGCCCAGTTTGCCATACTTTAAAACTTGCCCTAGGTGCTCACTTTCCAAAGCCTTTGTTCCAGCTCTGAACCCACCCCCACCCTCCACCACCCCACCATCCTATAATGCAGTGCAGGAGCCTCCATATTGGCCTCTGGTCTGTTGTTATAATAAAGATACTACAGAGTAATTCTCAGCTCATCCCAGCAAAAATTAAATCTCTGCATACAGAATAATCTAATTCATTTATGAATGGCAGATTTCCTCATTCCCTGCAGTATTAATAAAATGATCAGGTGTGCACTTTTGCTATCACTGGTGAGAATTGGACAGCATGTGGAGAGGAGTTCCAAAGAAGAGGAGCAGCACATGAGAAGTGTGATGAGGTGACATGATAGGGAAGGGTAGCAATTTCTGTGCATGCCGGAGGTTTATCAGTACAGAAATAACATTCTACAATGACCAGGATGATATTATTCCAACCAAAACCTCTTCCTACCAATCACATTCTGGAAATTTCATCAGCCCCTCTCTGTAAATAGAACGTCCGCTGCGCTGTGATGAAGGCTTGATAACACTGACAAGTCAGCTGCAAAAAACGGCAATAACCCTGAGAACAGACCGAGTGTCGATCAAAGAGATTTGTCAGGCCGTCTTCTGGGTTCTGTGGGTTTTGGGGTTTGCACGAACACTCTGAATTCAGGCTTTCTAAGGGGAAAACGGTGAGTGAAACCAAAACTTTACGCAAAAGAACTTTACATAAATGAATTGCGATAAGAGTGACATTTTAGTGCGATTTGTGCTCATACAGCTGCCGAGTTTGTCATTTCCTCCTTACAGAACGTCAAAACAATTCTGAGCTCTCCAAGCTGAGTTTTTCTAATAATTTATTTTTATTACTTCTCGTAAAGAACACATCAAAAGCCTTTATTAGAAGAGAATATGTCCCCATTTCAGCTGATGTTGTGTTGATGGGAGTCTGTTTAAAAAAAGGAACTCCTCCAGCCTTTTCTCAGTACAGTTCTGCTAATGTACTGCAAATGACTACACTGGGAGCTTCTCACAATATGCACTAGAAGCTGCAGCAAATCAGATAGAGCCTGCCTCATTTCCTGGCTGGAGGACCTCGAGCATCATCAAGCCTCTCCCTCCCCAGCCTGACTGTTCCTTTTTCAGTTTTTCCAATTATTTAGAAAGCTACATACAATACCCTGAACCAGCTATAATGTGCCTGCTTTGCATAGAGAAGCACGGAGAGCCAGAGATGATATTGCTGGATCTAAAACAAGGTAAGTTAGAGAACAAGACAAAGGTAAAACCTCTGTCAGATCTTTATTGCTGTGCCCAAGCTTGTGTGAATGAAGGCTAAGTTCAGACTGGTGGCAAACTGCTGTGAACTGCTCCTCATGGGAGGGGCTACATGCAGTTTCTTTCTGCGGCAGCTCCATAGAGAATAACTGAGGGCAGCAGTGAGAAGTACAGTACCGCTTACTGCAACCCACTGTCAAACCTGCTGCTGTGCGAGTGACAGTAGGTACCAGCTGCCCGGAACCGCGTGGGATCCCACTGTTGGTCTGAACTGGCCCTTTGTCTGTAATGGGGTCTATGGTCCTTGGTGTGAATGTGATATGATGCAAAATCCAATTTAGTGACAGCTGACTAATTCTTGGCTTACACTTTTAGCTGAATGTTGATCTATCAAACATCTAATAAAAAACCAATTGATAAATATCAGTCTTTTTATCACCCTCCACCACTCAAAGCCTAGCAGATATCTTGATGCATTATAAACCCACCAATGGCCTGCCAGCACCCAATCAATAAACAACAGACTCATTGTCAAAAGGTTTAAAAGAAACGTTCTAGTTTTTCTGTTGGCATTTCATCAAACATTAAGCAGTAATTGATTCCCACAAGGGAATGTTTGGGGGAATGTCAGATTCCCTGTTTTTATAAATAGAGCCTATAATGTATGACTAGCAGTAAAGGAGATTTCCTGCTCACTTTGTGGGAGATCTTCTCTAACTTCCTGTTGTGTCTGTAAGACAGGAAGTGAAGTGAAATCCCCCCAGACAGCAAAAACTAACAACAGGAAGTTGAATCACTCTAAACTCCAGCTAAGACTTATAATCTACTTTTTGATTTGTTTTATCACACGTGAAAACAATACGTGACAGTGCTCCAGGCTGACAAGGGATTGTAAACATTCCTTACTTTATACAAAAATAAATTCATTACTTTATGAATGGCAGAATTTCTGGTAAATTTGCATCATTTTACTGTTTCCTTTCACTAAGCTTAGTATAGTGCAGGCCAAAGGTCTAGATAATGATCAGTGCGATTCTCAGAAAATAGAAGAGCTTCAGGCTGCAGAAAAGTTCAGCTGAACACCAAAGTTTTGTATTTAAAGCAGAACTAAACTAAATAAAAAAAACCACACTTACCTTTAATCCCGCAAATATGTTGGGAGATTTCTTAGTTTGGGTCCCGCGCCATCCTTGTTTCCGTCTTAGGCCCGGCATAGAGGAAGCACCAGATGCCGATATCTTCTTCTCACGCGATCTTGCACTGCACAGGCCCGAGATCGGGTGACGTAGATGGGGATAAAAGATTGCCGATCTCACTACGCATTTGTGATATAGCTATTTTTTCCTTCTGCACACAAATTCGAACCATCCGTTCAGTTTGGACCATTCTACCGTATAGTCAGAGGTGGATACAAAATTAACCAGGGCAGGTAGGGTTGGGGGGTTGTACAGCTCTAGAAAATGCATTAAGAACATTAAATTATGCAGAATGCGTAAAGTCTATATTTATCTATATTCAAACTCTGATATCTTATAAATCCTACATACTGGTGGTGTTCTTGCACTCATAGTAAAGATACTAATTACCATTCTAGATCCCTCCAATTGTATCAACACTACCAACCCCCACTGAAGAGGTGACCTGCAAACCACCGAAACGCGTCGGTCGTTATGATTTAAATTAGTATTTTTTATAAATAAATATAAAAACTGTCAATTTGCATTGTGTGCACCCAATTCCTACTCAAGCAAAAAGATGACCTTCAGCCACTAAAACCAGGGGCACCAATTACCTACGCTAATTCATCTGGATATGGCAGGACCAGTCCACCTAGGTGAGATTTTTTAGCTTTTGGTAAGCATTGATTGGCCAGATTCTGTCATATTTAGCCTGATTCATTGAAGCTCTCCAAGACTTGAGAAAATAAACTACAATGGGATGACCTGGGTAACCAAGCAAACCTGGAATGGATTTCATAAAATCATTTGCTGTTAGTTGGCAAATATTTTCACTCCTGGATGAGATCCATTCCAGGTTTTATAAAATCAGGCCCATTATACCCAATTTTTTAACAACTTTTCCTCTCCCTGCCAAGGAGTTTCACTACTGCTGCATTATTAGCAGGATACATCATCAGCGGCCCTGAAGAAAACCAATTCATTCTCCATCCATGTCCTGGATTCTACATAATGAAGTTTTATCCAATAGAAGAAGCTTTTGACTTCCCCTTCACTTAAAGAGGAACTAAACTCAAAAGTACCCCATAACAACAAAAATCCACTTACCTTCAATACTGTAGAATAGTCTGATCCATCCGGAGGTTTCTTCCATCAGGTCCCACGTCGTCCTGGCATCCGTCTTCGGGCTGGCGCTCCGGCTTCTCCTCTTCTTCCGGCTTCTTCCTATGTCACCCGACCCAGGCGCGAGATCGGGTGACGTAGATGGGAAAAAAACTTGCGTGAGATCGGCAATTTTTTTATTTTTGACAAAAGGGCTCCTTCTGAGATACTCGGCATGCACAGAAGGAACACCTAAGAGCCTCCCGGGATGCGTGACATAGGTATCTCAGGAGGCTCTGTGCTCCCCTTTATTCTCTATCGCCTAGGCTCAAAGGCTCCTAGGGGGGCGGTGCTGCACCCTTTTATTTTAAAAAAAAAGGGTGTTGCACTTAACAAAAAACAAACAACAGAATTTTTAACTTTACATAAAAGGGTTGTCTAGCCTTTGCTGTTAATTTGAAATTATTAAGTTTAGATACACGCTTTAAATGCAATGGGAGAAAAAATGATTTGACTTTTAGGTTCTGTCCCATATAGAATAAATATAAAACATCAAATCATAGCTTACATTAGCAGTGCTATGACCTGATGTTCTATATTTATTTCTTGGTGATTCTCTCTCAAGAGTTCCCCTTTAGGCACATTGAGCAGTTAACCCCTGGAGGGCTGTGCTCCTCGCACTCTCATCCTGAAAGTGGTCGTTTACTATCATTATGAGATCACTGGCGTTGACCCCACTTGCATTTCCTGAGATGAGCTGGCTCTGCCTGGAAATAAGATTACTGATGAGTAAACAGAAAAAAAAATAATTTTATTATCATTTAATTCTAAAAGAGCTTTTCTAGTTCAAATAACCCAAAAACAGACGGGTATGATACACAGAAATTTGTGTCGGGCAAAAGCAGCTTAGTGAAAAATGAATTTGCAATGATTGATAATGAGTTTAATATGGAAAGGTAATTATTCATTTTCTAAGCATATTAATGACGTGGGGTGCGAGATCTTGCAGCAGATTCACCCCAGCGCAGCAAGAGTTAAATGCCGGGTAAATAAATGCTCATTTAACTTTCTACGGATTCCTCTTCCACAACAAAGTTCAGGGACAAAATTGGGCCCTGGGCAAATATGCAGTGGGAGCCCCAAATGCAAACCGTTCCAGCTCCCTGCATCCCCTGCTATGCTGCCATTGAAGACTTATTTGCAACATTGGCTGATAATTCTCCAATGCAACCTGGAGTGTTAAAAGGAGAAGCGGCCCATATGTTCCCCTTGACCCAAATGAACAGGTAGCTCCACCTGGTGTTCAGATTTAAAGCCCTGGGTGTATGAAAGGGCCAATGTATGGTAACAGTTTTATATGTCAAATAATGAATATTTGTGTTCAGGAAGTCTTGAGCATAGATTGCAGAGACTTTGCTCTTCGTTATCTCAGTAAAGCAATGTACCATGGTCACCCATAATCACCAGTCCTACTGACTGTATAGTGAAGATATTTCACCAATGGGGTCACTGTGTTCTCTTCTTCTCCAAGCAAGCTCCCATTGTTACAATCACAGCATGCCGTGCAATGCAGCTAAGGCCCTATCATGTTACTGGTCTCATCATTTGTAGTTCTGCTGTACAGGGGATTCAGGAGGCCGATACAGGGACGAATTCAGATATTGAAGATGAACTCCAGACAGAAAACATATCAATACGGCTAAGTAGTTATTAGAAACATGAAATTAATTTAGCACCTACATTTCTCTGGGTATCAAACTCCTCTAATCCCAGGGCCAGCACGGGAACCAATTACCTTCATCTGCAGTGCACATGTGCAAACATGAAAAGAAAGCAAAATGAGCAGACAAATGACCTAATCACTGTGTTGTTTATTTTTTATTGTCCAAACCTGGGGAGTATTATTATTATTATATCATATTCATATAGCACTGCCATATTGTGCAGCGCTGTACAAAGTCCATAGTCATGTGACTAGCTGTCCCTCAAAGGGGCTCACAATCTAATGTCCCAATCATAGTTATATGCCTTTATTACATTCTAAGGGCAATTTTGAGGAGAAGTCAATGAACCTAACTGCATGTTTTTGGAATGTGGGAGAAAACCAGAGTGTCCAGAGGAAACCCACACAAATACGGGGAGAACCTGCAAACTCCATGCAGATAATGTCCTGGCTGAGATTAAAACCTGGGACCTAGCACTGCAAAGCGCCGGAGTGCTAACCACCATCCTGTGCTTTCCCAGGACGGGAGGTCTAAATTCTGACTTTGCAATCTTCCAGCAGTTCCTGAATTATAAACTTGGCTGAACAGAATTACAAATCCGATGCAGATGCAATGACTGCAGCCGCTGGTTTATAATAAAACATGAGCAGATCAGTGGAACAACAATCTAGAATACAATGATAAAGCTGTATAATGGGGCACAAGTGTTCCAAGCCACTGTCCATAACAGTCGTGTTCTGCCATTGATCCAGTCTCTGCGGAGTTCCTGTTTCAGATACTTTGATAAATGAGGGTGATGACACTTTCATATATTTTGGGCAGCCCCGGCAAGTTAGGAATTATTAGATTGCTACTGACACAGTGACCCAATTCACCTTTCATACTGCTGTGCACAAAACATAGTGGAAAGCGTGACAACATCAGATATAGAATGTGCTTGGTATGCTAAATAAAATGTTTTTCTGCAGGCTGCTGGATAATATGCAAATACTAATCATCGCAATTCAGCTTTGTGGCTCCAATGTGTCCTAAAAATCATATCTGAGATAGCAGCATGACATGACTGCAGAATGTCAGAGGTCTGCATTGGCTTGGTCACATACACACTGTCTGAAAGACTAAAGAAGATAGAGTATCATGGGATAACCTGGGTGATCCAGCAAACTTGTAATGGATTTCTTGAATTTTTTTTGGCAAATTTTTTCAGTCCTGGACCTAATCTGTTCCAGGTTTGCTGGATAACCCAGGTTCTTCCATGGCAGTCTATCTTCTCCAGTCCTGGAGAGCCTTAACAAATCAGGCCCACAGTCTTTGCAATCAAACCTCAATAAAAGTGACATGTTAACTAAAGGCAAATTAAATTCCCAGGAAAACAATAAAGAATTCCCGAGCTTTCCCCATGCAGGACAAAGCAATAACTCTATTTAAAAGCCAGGCCCTCTGGGTGTTTATATATAACGTCCTTTCCCATGCAAGATTGTGCATATTCCATGTCAACCTAGCTTGAGTTTACACAGGCCATCATGTGACAACAAGGGGCCTAGTGATTGGCTGGTCAGACACCTAAATTGGTATTATGGGAGGGAATACAGAGTCACATGCTCGGCTATACCTAGATGTACCGAACATTTCACCTTATTCAGACTGCCAAGAAGAGTAGCGGGGAGCATAAAGGAGGCGAGAGGGGACAGGGAAGTTTCTTTAACCTCTGTGGCCCCGTTCACACTTATACAGCATACATTATATTCTCAAACAAGTCTGAGCAAACAAAAACATTTAGGACCCAATAAAATTGTCCTGAGAATTATATTTCAGTGTTGGCGCCTTCTGGTGGCCAATTGACACATTTCAAATTTCAATATAACAACAAAAATATGGATGAGAGAACAGAAAAATAAAAACCCTGATCAAAAGTTACTTTGAGATAAACTCTACAATAATAAGTAAAAATAAGTGTTTAGTGAAATTAAATAGTGCTTCATCTTTCAATTGTTCAGAATAAGCGTATAGGAGGTTTGAGGGTAAGTGAAGCCTCCAGGGTCATCCTTATCCTCCCACCACTACCTGGGGAGTTACTGACTGAGGTTCTTCAGTGAATCTGGCACATGGGTGGAACAATAGCTGTAGCAATGAAGTAGGGATGAGGATGGCACCTGGGAACTGTAACCTCCCCCTCTCTGGTATTCCACTAACCCGACTCTCTCCTCTACAATCTATTATGAATGCTGGAGGCAGACTCATCCATCCTTCTCACCTACCTACCCCACACAGCCTTCCCACCGCTCCTCTTCTGCTGCCTCTCTTTGTAGTTCTCTCCATTGGCTTCCATTTCATCTTAGAATCAAATTCATCTCCTGTGCTTTGCCTTCAAAGCCCTTCACAGTTCTTGTCCCACTTACATTTCTGACCTGATAGAAAAATACTCCCCTAGCTGCTCTCTTCACTCCTCCAATGACCTACTAATGCCTTCCCCACTCATAACCTCCTCACACACACGACTCCAAGACTTTTCTAGACCTGCACCGACTCTCTGGAATGGTCTTCCTCGTCCTATTCGGCTTGCTTCTACTTTCTGCTCATTTAAAAGAGCGCTCAAAACCCCAACACCTCAACCTCATCTACCCATCTGCTTCTGTCTTCTAAACCCTCACTACTTCCCACCATTCCATATCTCCCCTCCTATTGTGTGATACTTCCCCCACCTCCTAGATTGTAAGCTCTTCTGGGCAGGGTCCTCTCCACCTCCTGTATCTGTCTGTCAGTTGCAACCCCTATTTATTGTACAGCGCTGCGTAATATGTTGGTGCTAAATAAATCATGTTTAATAATATTAATATTATTACTATTACCTTGCACCACAAGTCTCCAATGGCAGCCATATTTCAATTCTTTAAAAATCTAAAATATTTGAGGCTGCTTTACTCCTAATTATGATTCTATTTCTTATTATTTGCTATTTCTTAGATAACAGAGCAAGTGTATGATTGGACTCATAATGCAACAATCTGACATTTTATTTTTTAGGTAACAATGAGTTCATCATGCCATAGCAATAAATACTACGACCCAACTCAGAGACGATGCTGTGGGAATTGTCCTGAAGGTCAGTAATAATATGTCTGTATATAATGTACTGCCCATGTATATATAACGCTGATTGATTCTGCAACACCTACAGCCTAAAGGCCAAAAAGAAGATAAACACACAAAAACACATAAATGTAAATGTTTTCATTTTCAAGGGATTTGCAATTCTGCAATTTGCATTCAGGTAATGATGTAACAAAGCAACCCACATCAGATGTATCAGTCTTGGACTGCAGGTAAAAGGTTCTGCTTCTTTTTTATTCCAGAACTTTTCCCAGCTTTAGGATAATAATTAGTTGTCCTAATATGACAAGGTTCACCTAAAATCCTCCTGCCTGGGCCGGGATTGTCATCACTTTAATGACTAAACAATAAATGAGCAGCCGGACATCAGTAACGTCATGTGTCTCCTCTCCACTCCTTCAAATTTATTCCCAGGCCGTGGTCATTAGGATAGGATTATCTCCTATTGTGCGATTCTTCCCCCACCTCCTAGATTGGAAGCTCTTCGGGGTAGGGTGCTCTCCTCCTTCTGTGTCACTGTCTGTATAGCTCTGTCATTTGCAACTTATATTTAATGTATGATAATATATAAGATGCTGGTGCTATATGAATCCTGTTTATGAATAATAATAAGTGGTAATCTGCCCAATGCTGCAACACTGAAAGCAACAAAAACTGGCAGATTGTAAAAACTTTTCCTATGCTAAAAAAACACTGTGGCTTTAGTATCACAACATAGTTCTTTATAATTTATAATATGATAAAGAACTATATGTGATTTAATAATAATAATAATAATATTAATGATCATTATAGCATTATCTCTTACTGCACACTGTGCACATGCTTTTTGAATCCCATGATGGCTCAACTTGTGTGAACAAACTTTAAGCAAATTTAAGAAGTATGTTAACATCAGCGTCTGCTGTGTGCAGTAATTTGCATTGACATGTTGAATTAGCGCATTGTGGTGCCAATTATTTTGAGCAGCACCCTAAGACATTTTTTGACTATTCTACCAATGGGTTACCTTAACACAAACAAAAGTAAAGCAATAACACATAACAAGTAGTAACACAATGCACAAAAACGCATGTGTAAAGAAGTGAATCTGACATTCCCTGGTGGAAAATCTTCTAAGTTCATGTGTTTTATTGGCAGCAATTGATTCTCATCCAGGGAATGTCAGATTCACTAATATATAAATAGACCTTAAAGTGTGATTGGGCTCTACCAGTTACTGCTGTTAACACACTGCACATTTTTCATGTTGTGGTTGCCATACATACCCATTTACAATAAATGCACCATAGCTGCATATATTCCATTTTCTTACCTTATTTCACTGAAGCATTCACTTGCTGCTCTCTACAAACCTTGGCCTCCCATTGTTACCTGATGGCAGTCTTAAGCAACACCTGGAAATAATACCAGCCGGCATGCTTTGCAGGTCACAGGTAAGTCTTTTTGCAGAATGGAACATATGTCAACATTATGGATCTGGTCCAAAGAAACTAGAGCAAAAGAGGATCTGTAGTCTCAGTATATGATTGTCCTATGGTAAGATATGTGAATTGGATGTAATGGGTAGCAGTTTCTGGTTTGATGCATTTTTAGATATGTTTGCTCCTGTGTGCAAATGCCAACAAAAGGTAATATAATATTGTATACAGGCACTTGCATTGCCAAGTCTACTGGCAGACATGGTGTATTCCTAGATTGTAAGCTCCTCGGGGCTGGGTCCTCTCCTCCTACTGTGTCACTGTTTGTACGTGTCTGTCATTTGCAACCCCTATTTAATGTACAATGTAATATGTTGGCGCTACATAAATCCTGTTTAATAATTTAATGGCTGACAATGAATACGGTTAGCCCATAGCAGCCTTTGATTGCTAATATTGGTTTTTATTAAATATTATTATTATTATGAATATTAATAATAATAAGCAGGATTTATATAGCGCCAACATATAACGCAGTGCTGTACATTAAATAGCTTACTACATCCTTATGGAATGTACAGCTACAGCATCACCACTTGCCATGTTCCAGGCACCATTCAGGTACATTATCTAATATACTGAGGCCTGGGAGAAACTTGCCTGGAATACCAAAGCTGACCAGTGCTGCTTAGTAAAAATCAAAATAGGGACATAAACAAAAAATGAGGCATTACAATACCAGGATAATCTGATTTTTGGCTGAAAGAGGGAGATGGGAAAGTGTTTATTAAAGTAAACATTACAAATGCCAGAACTAAAAATTTTTCTTTAGGCCCTGCACAGAAAATTGTACTGATACTTACAATACTTTTCTTTTCTTGACTTCTGACCATGGAATCATATTGCTGGTCTCTATCTTTAACAATACTACATTTATTCAACCATAAACATTCAGATTATGCTCACCTCCCATTAAGAATGCCAAATCAGGGGGACTTTTTAGGCATCTAGGTAATCATTTTTTTATAATTTTGATATAAAGTTAGACATATTTTATTTAAAAAGAACTTTACACAAATTTACAGTTTTAAAACACATTCTGATTTTACAACATATAGGTCTCCATAAATTCTCAACGCGTTTCACAGCCTTTCAAATCCGCTTCTTCGGGAGCTTTCTCAAAAAGACAGGTCAGGTGATAAACACAGATATATAAAAAAACATTTAATGTGATGACAACTCTAAATACCTTCCATAATGACTGCATTCTGATACTGCATCCTGGCAGGACTCAATCCCAAAGGAGTACTAGGGATGGGGAGGAGCGAAATCACACGCCGCAGACTCGCTGGATGTGTCCATATGGCGAAGTGCTGGAATTTGAATGAGGATACGTTTTGGTGGAATCAATACACCGTGGCTGATATTTTTAAGGTCTCCAAGGATGATGATATAAGAAAACCTCATGCTTATATCCAGCGAATCTACAATGTGTTATTTCACTCCTCCCACATTCCCAGTACTCCTCTGAAAGTGAGTCCCGCTAGCAGGCGGGGTCTTTATGGAAGGTTTCTAGAGTTGTCATCACAATAAATGTGTGTGTACATTACCTGATCTGTCTTTTTGAGAAATCCTCTGAAGAAGCGAATTCCAAAGGCCTCGAAACGCGTCGAGAATATATGTTGTAACATCAGGATGTCTTTTAAAACTGAAAATTTTTATTATGTACACAGTTGACAATCGAAAAGCCAGCCATTGATCCGGTTCCTTCAGTTTTCCAGCATGAATTTCAGAGCACATTTTCAATACAGGGACTGTAGTACACTGTTTTGCCACTTATGTTTTGATGGCGCTGTTCACCAGAAACAGCTGTTAGGTCTTGCTTGCTAAACTAAATACACATTGAGACGTCCCTGCTGCCTATTTTTGAATATCACATTAAAATGTAAAAAACCCCATAATATGTGGCGGTGGCTTTTGTGAAATGTGAACAGCCCAGAAATCACAAAACACCTCAAATTCTCCATATTAGGTCCCAGTGACTAATTATACACGATTGTAGCCTTGTGAAAAAAAACAAGTGTTAAAGTAAAGAAAAGTACCAAACTAGCACATCAGATGTGAAAAGTAGGAATAGTTTGTAAATTTCCTGCCTGTGCTGCATGGTGCAAAATATTGAGAATAGCTTAGTACAGTACATTGATCTGACCCGGCTCACTCCATGGGCTTTCCTATGTGGTCCTCCTTAGGGACAACGTGTATGCACGTGTTTTAATGATTTGTCTTATGGTTCATTGGTTAAGTCTATTCATTAATGTTTTTTTTTTTGTATTGGGGGGTCATTAAAAAAAAAAATGGGAGGTGTTTAAGGTTGGTGCTGTTTTTTTGTATTTGCTTAGTTCAATGTCACTGATATCTGAAGAAGGGGCTTCATGTTAGCTCTGAAATGTCTTGTTATATGTGACTGAGGCTGTTCCTGCTTTTGTCAAGGGAAGTGCTAGTGAACTCTTTATCAACATTTAATCATACAAGATTGTCAATGTGTCCCTATTTAATGTACAGCGCTGCGTAATATGTCGGCGCTATATAAATTCTGTTTATTAATAATAATAATAATAATAATAATGTGTTCCATTATTCATCATCTGTATACACATTGAACTTGGTTAAGTCTAGATGAAACATAGAGATATCAGGTGCACCTCTGCAATAAGTAAGTAGAGGTTAGCATGACAAACATTGATTACATGTTTAGACTTTTTAGTGCATCATTTTTTACTTTTACTTATGTGCTGCCACCAATCAGTTCTGCCAGATATATACAGAGTAACATACGCCAACTTTACCCTAGTGGAATTCCAAGATGGGGACTGACATGAAATAAAAGCAGAATACCTCCACTCCCCCATCTACCAACAGCGTCCTCACAATTTCCTGTTTTTGGAGATGTGAAGTTATTATTACCTTGTATTGCAAGCACGGGGAGAACATACAAACTAATGTCCTGGCTGTAGATTTGAACCTGGGACCCAGGGCTCCAAAGGTGAGAATGATTTTCACCAAGCCAACTGTGTTTTGATGCGTCAGTCGCCAGGAACAAAACTCTGCTGAATTATTATGACTCCTACTGGTACGTTGTTTCCTATATTTCTCTTTTTTAAAGAAAAAGAATACATGGAGCTTTAACAGTGTAGTCCCATGTAGCAAGGTAAATGTACTAAGTTGTCATTGGTGACACATCTGTACGTTCTTTGCAATAATACTCCAGTAATATAAAATTTAGGCTGGTGCACTGCCACTGTGGACTACTAGTAATAAGTAAAACTGACAATTTTATTTGTGCCATTTTGTTCACTAAAACTGCATTTTTTGAATGTCTCCAAAATGCATAGATATCATTTTTACTGTTTTTGAGATCTACATTATGATTTTATTGAAGTGTATATATTGTAGTGTATTTCATCAAATGTTTATATTTAAAATCATAAAAAGGTAAGGGAATCTTTGTTCAATGTTTGCAGGAAAGTGGGTCTATTGAATAGTGAGTTCACATTTGTGACTTTTTAGCATGGGAGTGGAAAATCTCAGAATCATGACTGATGAATTTGTGAGGTATAATACTGTAAGGCTAAAATATAGAACCACATCATGATCTTCACTGAAGGCTCTGTGGTGTATATCACTATATAGTGTTCTGACTGTAAACTGTGGTAAATATAAAGAAAATCTAGAGAAAAAACTTTGATAAAAGTGAGACATTCACACCATGAAATATTTGTAGTTTCTGCCTTTGCTATGAGACAGCAGCACTGAAAAGCTACTAACAGGGATGACAAAAGCATCCGTCACTCTCAGCAGATAAGAGACCCAAGTTTCTCACTTTATACAAAAATGAGCTAGCCTCAAAGAGTCAGGAAAGCTGATGCAAAATGTTTTTGTTCCAATAGTAAATGTTCTTGTATATCTGCAACCCCCCCCCCCCCCCCCCCCTAACACATTACCTTGCTTACCCTCATCAAGAGCAAAAATCAAAATGAGACAGAAACTTCCAGTCTGTGGCTTATATAGAGGGGCTGAATTATTATTGTTTGTTGGATATGGTCGGACATGCTTAGGATGTTTGGAGGTGACACCTAGGAACATGCTATTGGTTAAAAAAAAACTGTTTCCAGATGCATTTTTGCTGTAGGGCAACAATGAGTGCCTTTCCGGGCAAAGTTCATGAAGTTCACCCATTCATCTCTATGGACTGACCATGGTCATGGCTAGCCACAACAGACTATGTAATGGGATCCAGTAGTTTAATAATCTATAAGTCAATGTCTATGAGAACATTTGCTATTTTTACCCCAAACTTAACAGTGAAATCTTCTGATACTCCAGACTTAACGAGCGGTTTTGAGGTTACTCTGCACTCTTCTTTTGGTGGTCAAGCACAATCATGTTACAGTAACTTTGAGCGGGATGATACTCAAAACGAGAAATAGCACACGACACGCCCAAATCAAAAATGTGAAGCAATCCGAAACTGCTATTTATAAACAGATGCGGCCGCAGTCGTAGCTGTCTTTCGGTTTCAGAATCTGTCTCTACTTTCAGAACATGGTCAGGGCTGACGTGCTGCTAACGGCCAGTCAGAAAATTAGAATGTGTCTGTAATGAGATCAGTAATATCTAAAACCCTAACTTACAAGACAGGGTAAGGCCCAGCCCGGAGAGAAGTACTACAGGGGAATACAGTAATTGAAGATTGTGAATGTCTAACCTTTAAATGTACATCAAATGGAGAAAATATAATTGGAGTCACAGGGGTCAGCTGAGAAATCGTTTAGCATTCTTTAAAATCAAACCCACAAAAAATGTATTGCAAGGGAATTCCCACACTTATTTGGGATTTCCATAATTTACATCTTTTTCACATTTCTATTTGTTTGCTATGCATGAAAATGTTCTTTGCTTGATGTATACTATCTTATTTATGTGCATTTTTAAATTCTTGCTTCTGTATGAAGCTTCTATTTATTTTTGTATATGGGGAAACTGTGTTGACTTATTACATACTCTGTGTGTTGCTTTGAGAAGTTACAAAATAGTTGCGCTTTGCTGCTTCTTTATAGAATGCAAGTCGTTGAGTTAGGCCAACCCAATGAAAACAGTATAGTCCCTATGTAGCTGGTAGTTTATTTCAGCAGATGTTAGGGCAAGGCACTGCAATAGTCCTCTGCCTCTAGTGGCTAATCTACAAATTACTATTTGTAGTCCCCCGGTTACATACGACATAGGGACTGTAGATTTGTTCTTAAGTTGAATTTGTATGTAAGTCAGAACAGGTACATTATTTTAATAAATGCAATTAGGACAGATGTTTGTCTCAACATATTATTACGCAGTGAGGTGTCAGTTACTGTATAAAATCCTCACTGCAAGTTAATCACAAACAAAGCAAAAAAAACCTAAGGAGCCTAGACATTTATTTAACTTCTGGAGCAAGCTGTGCTTTGATATGCAAGAAACACCTGCAGAGTTTGTCTGGGTCATTAAGGAGTTACGAGATGTTACAGATCAGCTCAGCTCTTAAGATCACCCACAACCTGGGCGTGTTTACCAAAAGATTTTTCTGTGTGTCATGCAAACTGCCCCCTCCCCCCATCATCAAGCCTCCGTCCTGCACACAAGCGAGCAGGGAAGCCTCGTTCATTTCTAGGAGTGGCCCATATGTCAGATAGCCATAACTCGGGGATTACCTTTATACCCAAAATGTACAATGTGAAAAAAACATCAGACTTTACTTTCAGAGAAATGCTATAAAAATAACTCCTTAATGACAGCATTGGGCAATGACTGAATGCCTGCCAACTTTTTATATATATTCTAGGTATGGAGAAACGCTCCTCTTGCATTCAGGACATTAAGAAGGATTGTGCAGAACGCTGTGGAGCCGGAAGGTTCATTGACTGGAACCAAACGCCTCCTCGATGTGCAACTTGTAATAAGTGTAAAAAAGGTAACAGCTTCTGGGATTTCATCAAGATTGTTTTACATACCAGATGTTTCAATATGAGGGTGCAGCAAAATTGGGCAGGATGCAGCCAATCAGCTCTTCTTTCTCTTTCGGTGCTGGGGACAGACAGCAAAAATGCCCTAAGAGGTACAAAAAAAAAATATGGCACCTAATGGTATTTATTGTGACCTCTGTATTTGCCTTGAGGGGGCTTAATCTCCTTTCTATTTCAATATATGTACATAGTGTGCCATTTTAGATTGCAAACAATCTTAATTAAAATAATGTTTTACATTTTCTGTCCTTAGACTGTACATTTGTGGCACAGTTACCTTTATATCAGAGCACCTCCCACCTTTAGTCCCTAGTTTACGTTCTTTTACTTGCATTTCCACTTCATAGCAAGGTATATGTAGATGTAAGAGCTCTATTTATAAAACAAGGTATCTGACATTCCTTCATAGGTTCCCTGGTGGGAATCAATGATTGTAATTAAAACACATGGACCTGGAAGATTCCCACCAGTGAATGTTTCAGGGAATGTCTGATTTCCTGTTTTTTAAAAAGAGCCTTAAATAGGAAGTTTACTCAAAAAATAAATGGGTTCTTCACCCTACTTCATCCTACGTCACCTGACCCAGGCACGAGATAGGGTGATGTAGGATGAAAAAAAAATTTGCAGATCTCCCTGAGCATGTGTGAGATTGACAAATATTTCTCTTTCAGCAAAAAGGCTTTTTCTGTGCATGCCCGAGATGCTCAGGCATGCGTAGAAGGAGCGCCCAACAGCCTCCCGAGATGCCTGACGTAGGTATCCCGGGAGGCTTTGTGCTGTTATTCATTATTATTTAGGGGGCGGTGCTGCACCCTTTTTCTTAAAAAAAAAAAAAAAAAGAGTGTTGCACCTAAAAAAAAAAAAAAGCTGAATTTTTACCCTACATAAAAGGGTTCTCTACCCTTTCATGTAAAGTGAAAATTCTGAGTATAGGTACGCTTTAAGTGATTTTTTATCTATTGCAACAAAAGTTCCAATAAACAAGAATATTCAGTTTTCTCTTTTTTAGCCATTTACAATATATATCGTTCACAGATGATTGGCTTGTGGAGATTCAGGGCTGCTCCTTGCACACAGAAGCCATATGCCAGTGCCAAGCCGGATTCTACTGCCAGAGCTCCCTGGGGACTACATGTGCACGTTGTGTGCGCCACAAAGAGTGCCCTCATGGGCAGGGAGTCAAGACAAAAGGTAAAAGCCAAACTATGTTTCTCTTAATTTGAATATTTAGCTATAATATGTTTTTTTTACACACAGTGAAGTTGGTTCACTTCACCTCACTTTTTCAGGCAATAGCACATGTTTGCTTTGCTTAGTGAATGAGATGACGCTAAGTAACAATACACTTTGCAAAGTGAACATGTGCTATTCCTTTAGTAAATCAACCATCTTTTTATGTTTGCTTGCCCTTATCCATCTCTCTCCAACCACTAAATACCCCCATAAGGTATATACTATGCCCCCCTACCCCTTAGATTGTAAGCTTGATTGAACCAGGTCCGCCTCTCCTCTGTCATCATTACACTTGTCAAGTGTACAGGTTTGTCCTCTACACCCCCTGTTTATTTTCCCAGGGGTAACTGTATTGCTTTAAAGTAGTATAGGGAGCAGAAGTCTGAGTGAATTGGGATTGTGAAGTCTTGTATATTTCTAATAAAAGGCATTAGGTATGCTGTGTACCTGGCTGCATGTAATGCCCGCTTATACTATGCCTAGGGATGGCCCCATAAGACAGAGCCAACCCAGGGTCACCATGACATCACTATGGGGGTAAGTTATTCTCCTTTTAGTGACAGACGACTCCCCGCGCATGTGCGCTCCCAGAGCCCATAAGTTTAGTGGTCCGTAGGTCCGAAAAGTTTGGCGACCAATGCAGGGCCGCCATCAGAAATTTCTGAGTCCCATAATGTGCAAACTTCCTTCTGTGTCTATAGGTTCCAGTATTGCAAAAGTCAAGCTCTTTTGATTGGGACTTGCTACAGAAGCACCCCTTTTCCCTTGCAGATGGCGGCCTTG
The DNA here is from genome assembly GCF_032062135.1 of Pyxicephalus adspersus. Taxonomy (NCBI): domain Eukaryota; kingdom Metazoa; phylum Chordata; class Amphibia; order Anura; family Pyxicephalidae; genus Pyxicephalus; species Pyxicephalus adspersus. Next base: position 54,017,831 of record NC_092868.1, read on the forward strand.
GAGTATTTATATGTTTCACATATGGTCCTCACTAGTCACAGCCAAGCCTCACTATAAAGTAGCAATTACATTTGTTTGTAAATCCCAATTCACTCAGTAAAATGGATCCCACAAAGATTTGGCACATTCCGGTTCCCCATGCCTCTGCCCATCTCTTGCACATTCCTGATGGTTCATCCTTTAAAGCTGCTGTAATGTGCAGGAACCATTGCATGACAAACTGGCATGGAAGGAATTAGTTGTGAGCAAAATTTTATGTGCATTTTTCAGGAAGTGCAGAAAAGGACACAGAATGTGAAGCATGCCCACCTGGCACATACTCCAACATCAATTCTGCCACGGAAAAATGTACACCGTACACCGAGTGAGTATAACGCATGTAATTGATGGGGAGCTTTCAGACCAAACAGACTCCATATTGATAGACCTGAGAAACTAGCATAGTAATAGGTGAATATTGTCCTTTGCTGAAATCATAAAACCTTGGTCAGTTTAACAAGTATGAGCTGACATATTCACAAAATCCAGAATTTGGTTGTGAAAGGGCTAATGTAAATAAATAAATAGTCCCCCCTGATTTGTCTCCCTCAGTCCTGGATAAGGTTTCATGCTTCTCTTCCATGAAGAAATATCGGACAGATTACTGAAACTTGACCTGGATAAAACCGAACTCATCTCCCTCAAATTCCAAATCTCCCCTGACATATTCCTAATGGTTAGCAACATTGTTACTCGCTCCTCCCCCCAGGTACAATGTCTTGGTGTCACCTCTAATTCTGCCCTCTCATTTATCCCCCATATTCTGAACATTTCCAGGTCCTGTCACTTTCACCTACGCAACATCTCCAAAATCCGCCCCTACCTGTCCCCAGAGACCACCAAACTCCTTGTACACGCTCTTATCATTTCTTGTCTGGACTACTGTAACCTCCTCCTCTCTGGTATTCCACTAACCCGACTCTCTCCTCTACAATCTATTATGAATGCTGCAGCCAGACTCATGCTTCCCTCCGCTCCTCTTCCGCTGCATCTCTTTGTAGTTCTCTTCATTGACTTCCATTTCACCTTAGAATCAAATCCAAGCTCCTGTGCTTTGCCTTCAAATCCCTCCACAGTTCTTGTCCCACCCACCTTTCTGATCTGATGGAAAAATACCCCCTAGCCGCTCTCTTCGCTCCTCCAATGACCTACTAATGACTTCCTCACTCATAACCTCATCACACGCACGGCTCCAATTCTTTTCTAGAGCTGCCCCGATTCTCTGGAATGGTCTCCTCGTCCTATTCGGCTTGCTCCTACTTTCTGCTCATTTAAAGAGCTCCTAAAACCCAACGCTTCAACCTCACCTACCCGTCTTCTTCTGACTCCTAAAGCCTCACTACTACCCACCACTTCATATCTCCTCTCGTATTTTGTGATATTTCCCCCACCTCCTAGATTGTAAGCTCTTCAGGGCAGGGTCCTCTCCTCCTGTGTCACTGTCTGTATCTGTCTGTCATTTGCAACCCCAATATGTTGGCACTATACAAATCCTGTTTATTAATCTTAGTAATAATAATAATTCAAAGCTACCATTAGTAGCAAAGCATTAGGAATTTTATAAAGACTAACCCCAGGCAAGCATCTAAGTATACATCTGAAGATCATACCTGCCAACAGTTCAATTCAGTTCAGCCAGTTTTGAGACGTAGGCACCCTTGCCAGACATCACACACAGCCCTTGGCTTCCACTGCATTGCCAGCAAGACTCGGTGAACAACACACCGTCCCCATGTACATTTATAACTGCAACCTAAGCATAGAAATACCGATTTTTTTACACATGTTGCTAATCAGGTGCCCCAAATCGAAGTGATAATACCAATATATTGGTATGTGCCAAAGTCTTTTAAGTGGACCTTGCAATGAATATTGAGAAAAAGGGAAAAGGAAAGCAGGCTTTTTGCGGCACAGATATCTAATTCTTATAAAAACAATAGTAGCTTTTTTGGAAAACACAAAAATATTAGATTAAAATAGTACATATAAACAATATACCGTAGTATAAAAAATGTATGTGAAACATTCAATTTGTTCACACAGTACTTGATAATAAATTGGGTTGACAAACTTGTGTTGGAACAAAGGGGTTACATAGTGGGTCCCATCCCGACGTGTTTCGCCCTCATGGGCTTCCTCAGGGGCCTCATGATATAATATATGATTTCACATATACATATAAATTAAGCTTTAAATGAGGCATTGTTGACTTTTTGTAGGGAAATAATTCATCCTCCATGATCATAACAGAGACTCTGAAGTTAGGTTGCTCTGCCAAGTCCAACATGAATTCAGTGCCTTTGTTATCAAACTTGAGGATGGTTTGTCCACAGTGTCTCAAAAAGCCAGCTTTCCTTTTCCCTTTTTCTCATTATACATAGATATTGATATTAAGCACTTTCAGCATTTTAGCTTTCAAATATAAAAACAGATTACCATGACCACAGATTTCTTTTGCAGAGGCTGACCACAGTTTCACTGCCCACTTCATCTTTCACGCTGTGGCTAAAAATAATGTGTAAATGGCACAAGACCCTTCCTGTGCATATAAAACTTACTAGTTGTTCCTATTTTCTATAGAGACATCAAAGCTGTGACATAAATGAAACTTACAACCAGCTTGTACTTTGTGTTTGCAGCAATCGTTCTGTGGATATCATTGTGTACAATATGTTTGGTATACACTCACCTAAGGTGTTACATGTGTGGTCACCCTGTACAGTCACACTTCATATTTTACTGCAAGCACATTCACTAAATATATATTTGAGCTGAAAATATTAATGTATACAATATATCAATGCATGCAAATATTTTAATGAAAATCTATTGTGTTACTGTACACCTATTCTTTATTATGTCTAGGACTTCTACATCTGCAAGCATGATTCCTTCAGCAAGACAGAGACATACAACACCCAGGGTCCATACAGTCCGCCATATTTCTGCAACTCTTACCGTGTTACTCCCTACGACTTCAGCTAAGGATGAAGATGACAGAGGTGAGCATGATGGAAGACTGAGTCTGACATTTGTGTGACACCATCATTGCAAGCCGAGAATAAACTGGTCATTTATTATTCATCTCATGGGGAAGAACCCTTTAATCTGGACCAACTGCAGAGTTTGTTTTTACTTTTTTAATATGTGATCTCAAATCATCCGCCACTTGCTTATACTTGTGCACTTCCTAGGCTACTAAGAACTAAGTTCAGTATAGTGCAAAAAGTTTTACAAGAACCAACATGGACTGGTTTATTTAACAGTATGGAAGTCCTAAATGTTCATACATTTGAAAAATTTCAGTTAGCAAGGATTAGTGTTAATGTTTTTGTTTTTCATCAATCAATTTGCACTTTCCATTCAAAGCAATAAATGCTTAGAATTTTTTTTTTAATGCCCATGTACACTAGTCCCTACGCCAATAAATGATTATTTATATATATCCCGTCCCGTTGAGCATTGTACATTGTCTATATTCATTTTTCTTACCTCTTTATGTGTCATTGTTTGTATCTGTCTGTCATTTGCTACCCTTATTTAATGTACATCGCTGTGTAATATGTAGGTGTTATATAAATATAGTTTAATAATAATATTAACAGTGATATCTTCAAATTTGAAAAGGAAACTAGCACTTTAAAAAAGAATGGGATTTTATCTGATGGAACTACATCTATGGTAAATGTAATTGTCACATGGCCAGTTCTGCATTTTATGTGCTGTAGGAATAATATGTTTTAGGAAGGCTTTATAGTACTATGGTCTAGAAGGAAAAAGAAAAGAAACTTTTCCAAAATGCCAGGGACTTTGGAGGCAAACAAATAACTTACTAAGAACAAAGCAACTTTTTTTTTAAAATAAAAGCAAAGCAATCAATATCCTTAATTTAATCCAAATGTGAAAAAAGGAAATAGAAAATATGAAATCATTTTGTAGTTTCAATTTTTCACATATGTTCTAAAAACAGGCTCAACGCGTTTCGCAGACCATAATGTCTGCTTCTTTAGGGGAAAAATAGGGCATAGCAGACCTATGTCACAAACGAATGACATGAATAAAATTCAATAAAATACAAAGTTGATCCAACCACAGCATCAGTGAAGTGTAATAATTAGTGCTACATTTTAGGTTAAACACACTTATTTGCAATTCAGCAACTGTAAAGCTTAATTGCATCTTAATAAAAAGTTAGCTGCATATATTTATGTGTCTTTCCAGGTCCACTCCACAAACAGGATTCTATGGTTCTATATAAGGGTTGGCAAACTTTTTGGCCACAATGGGTTTTACAAATTGACACATGGGCTGGGCCAATATCAGATGAATGGAGAATATTTGGATGAACTGATATGAATTGCATGTAAAAGTAGACTGGACCAGCGGGCCATAGTTTGTCCATGCCTGTTCTATATGGACCATCTGCCATTGTCCCGCTGGAACTTGTTATTCCCTGCAATTAAATGGTTTTATTTTTGAGTTTGCTGATACATGTATACATAAAGTTACTGTTGTATCAATTATTTATTATTAATATACAGTATTTTTATAGCGCCATCATATCACGCAGCGCTGTACAAAGTCCATAGCCGTGACACTAACTGTCCTTCAAAAGAAGCTCACAATCTAATGTCCCTATCTACAGGTAAATGGAATGCTGGATACATTGCGGCCATGATAATCTGCATCCTTATTCTTCTCGTGGCCCTTGTGATGGTCCTTAAGCAGAACCCATGTCGTCTGAAATCGTGGATTAAAAAGAAAAAGAGTGAGTATTGTCTGCCTTTACTCACACAAATTTATCAGACGATATAAAGAATTTTGTGCTGCACAAATCTCTCTCACTTAGCAAATACAGCTTAGTCCTGAAAACTGGTAAACCTAGGAGGATATAAATATTGGGGGCTGCATTTTTTCTTTTTTTTCAACCTCCAGACTAAAAAAAAAAACAGCAATTCAGGTAATGTTTGTCATCTTTAATACAAAGCTAACCTGGCCCGATGTCACTAAACTAGGCAGGGTGTTCTGGGCCCATCCCCTGAGGAGCCCCCTGCAATCACTGTGCAATAGTGCAGAGGGCAGCAACATGCTAGTACCCCTTGCTGATTCATAGGTAACAGAAAAAGGATTTGATATATCACCCCAAAGGTCCATATGTTGAATTTAAGTAGCTTTAATTCATTCATTTTATCTATGGCCCACCATGAGTAGTTTGAATAAAATGCTCACAAAAATGAATATACAGTGAAGCTGTTAAAAGAATGGTCACAAGTGTTAACACTTCATGTTTGATTTATTGTTATATGTTTTTTTATCTAGGTTTTATCCAGCCAAATCACAGAGTGGTAAGTAAAATGTGTTTACCTCTCCATGGCATAGGGTTAATCCAGGCCCGAATGTGTTATTTAGGAGCCTGTAGACAGGGATTGTCTGGCATCTTCCATAGTTTATTCATGCAATTATATAGCAATAACATATTACATAGTAAGGTTAAAAAAAGACATAAGTCCATCACGTTCAACCACTAGGCAAATAAACATATCCCAGATATAAAACCCTATGGACATAAAAAAAATATATAAAGCCTGGTTTATTATGCTCCAACAGGGGAAAAAAAATCCTTCCTGTTCCCAAGAGGCAATCGGATGATCTCTGGATCAACAGCCTCTGTTGTCTTTACTTTAAAACTTTAATACTCCGTTATATTCTGTGCAGGGAAGAGAGAACACATATTCTGAAGCATTTTACAGATTCCATTGTCAAATTGTTACTAAGTCTATAAAGTTCAACCGAAAACAAAAATAAATTAAAAACCTATATTCTCAGAACCCACACCAGATCCAGAGGAAGGCAAAATAATTCTTATAACATTGCAGTTCGCTCCATGCATGACATGGGCATTTGGACAGAGAAACAAGCAAATAGCAGCGAGCTGCCAAGTGGCTCCCGGTGGTTGGCACCTTGCCAGTTACTCGGCTGTCCATACCACAGCACTGGTACTATCATTTGCAGAATTGATGGCACTGAACCATCCACTTCTGCCCCCAATCATTCTCCAATGGGCTATCATGGAGAGAAGCTACATGTATCATCTCCCCAAAGACAGCGTTAGCAGAATGAGGAAACTGTAACTGCACTGCACCCTTACCATCAATCTGAACATTGAGCCCCAGTGTTATGGTTATCTGCCTCTCCTGCTGGTGGCGCTAAATACCTGGTTACAATGTACTTCCATTGGCCGCCAGCAGATGGTCACATCCAGGAAGAACTCATTATGCAAGCAGCTGGAAGCTCCCTATTTAAGGCTGACAACAAATGTGAGCAAAACTGTGACAATCAAAAAAATAACAAACACCGCCAAAAACAACCAACAAACTTATAAGAAACAAAGGTCAAGCTCTGGTCAGCTTGTGATCAACAGGTCTTAGTACTAGAAATAGTATCAGGGCAATAGTATCAGCACAGCAGGGAGCAGGCCAAATAACACTGAGGATCTGGCAAGGACTCAAGGAAGGGCAAAACTTTAAAGAGGAACTAAACTGAAAAGCGCCTAAAACAAAAAAATACACTTACCTTCAATCCCGCAGGGCAGTTTGTCCAGTGTCGTACAGCATGGGTACAGTGTCGTCCCAGCATCCGCCCCTGAGCTGGTGCGCTGCCATCTTCGCCTCTTCCTGGTTCTTCTTCCTACGTCACCTGACCCAGGCGCGAGATCAGGTGACGGAGGATGGAAAAAAGCTTGCCAGTTAGGCAAATTTTTCTTTTGCGCATGCTAGAGATGCCCGGGCATGTTCAGAAGAAGCACTCAAGAGCCTCCCGGTATGTGTGACATAGGTATCCTGGGAGGCTTTGCACTCCCATTCATTCCCGATCGCTTTTGTCAATCCCCTTTTTTTTAAAAAAAGGGTGTTGCACTTAAAAAAAACAAACAACAGAATTTTTACCTAACATAAAAGGGCTGTCCACCCTTTTATGTAAAATGAAATTTCTGAGTTTAGGTACGCTTTAAATAGAGAGTTCCCAGCTGTTTGCATAATGAGTTCTTCCTGGATGTGGCCATCTGCTGGTGGCCAGTGAAAGTTCATCATACCCAGGTATTCAGCGCCACCAGCAGGAGAGGCAGATAACACCCAGACCTTCTAATTCCAACTTCCTCCATTTGTGCTTTACAGGACAGGACAGTGATAACTTACCAGGAAGATGGTAAAGAGCAAAACTCTGATCAATCCCAGCTAATTTCTCTAGATCCATGTCATAGGGTGGAGGTCGGACAGATTGAGCAGTCAGCTGCTCCTAAAACAGAAATGCAGCAAGGCAAGGACTATCTCAATAACAAAATCGGTAAGGAAATTAAATATGATTTTATATTTTACCTAACAAGACAAATTAATCAGCTTTATTGAGTAACATTCTGTTATAGCTTGTCCTGTTTTTCAACGTCGGTCATTGGTCTTCTCTCCTTCTGTAGAGAAAATCTACATAATGAATGCAGACACGGTTCTTGTGGGGTCCATATCTGAGGTTCCTAGCAGATGCCAAAGATCGGTAATGGTGGAGAGTGAAGAGAAGAAGGGCCTGGTGTTAGAGTCTCGGTACCCAGAGCAGGAATCCAGCAAGGTGCAAGGAAACGATCTCATGGTATCTATTGAAGAGGAAGAGAGAGAGGCAACCACGGCCAAGGTGATCCTGCAAGGCTAAGGGGATCAGAGGCCTTTATGTCTAAAGGGATACCAGTGAGCAGAAGAGGTCTTCAATGTTCACGCCTTGCTGTGTGCTGAACTGATATTTCAAGACAAGATGCATACAGATGACTGATGCTGCTCTCCCAGGAGAAGTCACGTCTCTTGGTCTGGAATGGTCACCAAGTGAGAAGTGTGAACTTTGTATAATATAATGGGATTAACTTCTTTAGCGAGGAGACTCATATCATGTGTGCTGCTTCAGGAGGAACCTCTATTGACCTCTTATCTTGCCAGAATCCTAGGTGCTTTCTTCACTTAAAGAAAGTGAATCATGGCCTCCCTTCTGCAAAAATACCGCTGGAGGACCCTTTACATTTCCAAGATGTGGCTCCTAGGTTGTGACTTTAAAAGTCAACTCATCATCATTGCAGCCCTGTACTCCCACCATTGCAGGGTCAGAATGCCCAAATATTAATTTTCTCCACATTGCTGCCTCGGGGTTCTAATGTCATTGGTATTCTGTTCTGGTGTATTATATGACAAAACTGGGGACAGTCACGTAACCACATCATGGGAAAGGACAATGGTTTATTTCAAGTGCCTTTAAATTATAGACAAGAATACCATAAACTCCTGGCAAACAGCTAAATAGGTGAAATGCATATAATAAAGTAATTTACCTGTTTTTTTTATTTGTCTATGCAAAGTTGTGCATACAATCCTGTGATTTACACAGCTCTTTTCTCTGATGTGGTCTTGTCCATTTCAATTGCCTGGAAAAAAGAAGTAGACCGATGGGCTCATCTCTTTCACTCTACTCTCTCTCTCTGCTATTAAAATGTTGCCTTTCCGTGCAAACAAACTGTTTTTACAGTTTTCACAGCTGCTATTCGGGAATTGCTAGAGAACTGTGACCTGATAAAGAGATCCCCAAAGAACCTACCACAGCCTCTATGCACAGGCAAAATTGGCTCGGATGGCAGGAGAAATAAGACGGGACACGTTTGAGTGAATCTATGGGTCAGGGTTTATTCATCACTGTACATAGGTCATCAAGACCTTGTTTAAAGCCTGGACCTGGGATCCAATGTGGCTCTGTCAGTACACGGACCAGTAAAAGCCCCTTGTGATAGCTGCAGGAAAACAGCAACTTGTGTATAGATCTTGCCACTTGAACCGCTGAGATAAGAAACTTTCAGTTATTGGAAGCCCCAACATCCATAGAGGTGAATTTTAGGTGGCATGATCTATAAATGGAACACCAGTCAAGGATCGCCAATGTGCCCATAGTGCTAAGAGTAATGAATGTTACATTTAAGTACCATGTTTAAATAAGTCAATAAATATATGTTACCTATGCTGTGCCAACTTTGGGCTTGATAATTCATTTTGATGAAAAGGAGCATTGTGACCAACAATTCATAAGGGCACTGCCCTGGTATTGTAAGCTTAGGTCCTAGCTGGGGCAATAAAGCATTTCTAAAGCCAAAAGCTTTCAGTTTTGGAAAGAGCAGCCTTTCTCAACTTTTTTTAACATCGGGGAACCCTTGAAATAACTTTGGAAACCCCTTTTATAATTTCTTTATCCACAGCTCACAGTTCATAAGTGTGGTCAGTGGGAAGAATTCCTCTTACATTGCTGTCCATTGGGAAGAATGTCACCCTTACAGATAGCCAAAGAGATCATTGGGGTCACTTAAACTGACCTGACAATCAACCTTCTTATTGCTCAAGGAACCACTAACAACCTTTGGAGGAACCCTGATTGAGAAACCCTTGGATAATGCGTGAAACCTCTTCCAGTCTTTTATTTCTACAAAAAGCATAATTTCACAAAGGCTTGGGACTCTAGGACTATGGGTGCCTATTTGACCAAAGTACATAAATTCTGAATCATTAAGCTCATTGACTTTGTTGAAGCAGCTCACATATAACTCAGGGCATCCAGTGCCAGAAATACAACTTTATAATGCAAAACGCCTTATAGAGATTGCAGTATAGATTGTATTTACTGGATCATGAGTTGGTCACAAGTCAAATCCTCCTCCACCCTTTACCGTGACTTGCAATTACCAGGGGAATCTAGATGGAACGTAATGTATGTCACATCAATCTTGTGAAAACAACCAATGAATTCAGATAGTACTAGTTCTGTCAATATTGCATGGTGCAAATGAGGACAGGTATGATCCGCCACCCAGCGGGATGACATTGTGTTTTAGCATTAATCCCTTTTCTGCAGCAAAGCCTGAGAGAAACGTGAAATTTTAGGCTATGTACACACGTGCAATCATTGTCCTTGCAAAGGATCTTTCATGATCCTTTCCAATGACTACATGATGCATGAACGAGTGCTGTACATTCAGCACCATTCTGCTCTACAGAGAAGAGAGGAGGGAGAACGATGGAGCGGCACCCTGCTGCATGCTCTCCACTTCACTTCCATTACGATCATTTGTCATCCATCATCCGTGGATCTGCCAGGACAGTCATTCGGAAGATGGACGACAAGCGGTGTACACACGTAAAATTATTGTCCGATATCAACCCTGAGCCTGTTATCGGATGAGAACAAATTGCACGTGTGTACGTAACCTTAGGCACCCAGCAACCAATTCACAAAGGACCTTTTAGTACCTGGTCTGAATGGGTTTAGTCAAAGAGTGTTCTGAGCTAGGACAAGCAATGCCAGCGCGCCTCTGGATCTAAAAAAAAAAAAACCTTTTCAGCTATAACTTAACCATAATTAATTTAAAAAAATACCCATACAGTATATGTGGTGACTTCCAGGCTCTTCCTGCAACATCTGATACAAATGCAGTGAAAAAGCCAGACTGAAGACAAGGCACAGGATACCTGCAGATTGGTGGAAACCACCAGCTCATCCAGTGACTTTACTTAAGAATTAGAAAAATTAGCAGAAAAATGCCAGGTTTGTACATCAAAACTGAAAGAAAGATGACCACTCTTCTAGAACAGGAGGGGTTATTATTCCTGGGGCTGACCTACCGTCTCTGTTTGCCATTGTCCAATCTTCCTGAAACCAGAAGATAATCTAAAGGTTTACGCTTTACCCTTTCCCTCAATGGAGAAGAAAAAAAAAAATAAGATGAGTTTTACTATGAAAATCTGCTTTTATCACTGCTTGAAACTGAAATATCGAGAGATACACTGAGATAGGCAGTAATGTGAGCCAGACATGGAGATTGGGGAAAAAGCATTACGGTGACATAAGACCACCAGCAATGCACTATACACAGTACTTTCATAGTCTAGAGCAGTGTGGTATTACCAGAGATACTCCAAAAGTTGCTAGGGGTTCCTTGAGCAATTTTTTCTTCAGTTTAAGTGACACCAATGATCTTTTTGGCTATCTGTAAAGGTGACATTCTTCCCACTAACTAGGATTTTAGGAAGTCGTCCTCTGACTGACCACCACACTAATGTACTATGATCTGTGGATATAGTAATTATAGAAGGGATGCCCTGAGAACCTAAAAGTCATTTCAAGGGTTCCCCAACATTAGGAAGGTTCAGAAACACTGGTCCAAGGAGTGGACAGGTGACATCAATAAGCTATAACAATCAATCACCATGCTATGTAAGGTGGTAAAGATGTGTAAAAAGCAGCTCAAACAGCATGCTGGCTCAGTGGTGAGCACTCCAGCCTTTGCAGTGCTGGGTGCCAGGTTCAAATCCTGGCCAGGACATTAATTTGCATGGAGTTTGCAGGTTCTCCCGGTGTTTGCGTGGGTTTACTCCAGGTACTCCGGTTTCCTTCCACACCCCATAAACATGCAGTTACGGTAATTAGTTTCCCCCTCCCAACATTGACCTTAGACTGTGGTATAGACATATGACTATGGTAGGGACATTAGATTGAGAGCCACTTAGGACAGGTAATGACATGACTATAGCTCTCTACTAGATTGTAAGCTCTTCTGGGCAGGGTCCTCTCCTGAGTCACCGTCTTGACATTTGCAACCCTGTCCTGACATTCGCTTAAAATTATGGCACTATATAAATCCTATTTAATAACCACGGACTTTGTACAGAGCTGCATAATATGTCGACTCCTTATAAATAATAGATATTAATACAAATTCTTACTTTTATGGTGGACACCATCACCTACCTGTTCTAGGTATTTGGATGTCTCATATTAGCCCAACCACCAGTGCCTGCTTTTTTGTCCAGCAAAAATTCACCCCAAGTACCACATCAAGGTGAGATCTCCATGAAAAATTCCCTCCTTGCAGCTTATACATTTTGGTTTACTGGGGCAAACCCATAGAAAAGTACCATAAAGCCACCTAATCTTTTCAATAATTCCACAAAGGACTGACTGCACTGTAAACAGAATTTAGGAATATATTTTTCAGGTGCAAATTAAGACTATTAGGGGATCTGACCCCATCAATACACTGCAGTCCTCAGCCTATCTGCTGCAGCTATACTGCCACCTACTGCTCAGTTATAAATATTGAAGTGCCCTGTGCAAGGATCCTATACATCCCAAATATGAATTTCAAAAAGCAGTACTAGTTAAGGTCAGCAAATGACTAGAATACTTAATTTAGCTATTGTGATCATTGGGAATAACATCTGCCCCTTTAAATGAATGGTTTCATATCAGCCTTCTTTTATAATTTAGGCTAATACAGTAAATTGAGCAGAATCATTGTACTTGAGGTGGGGAAAGGGTGACAGTAACAAGGCCTAACCCTGTTTTAGAAGCCACATGCAACTGCTAGAAAGGATAATGCACACATGGTTCATCATATGTCAGCAATTACCTAATTTTCATAATACCATCTAGCAATTACCCACCCACCATGGGTCTGACCAATATTTTACAGGTACTGAAAAATAGGACTTCAGCCAGCAGCTCATATGGCACTGATGAGCAGGTGATGCATGAAACTGGATGTCTTACTATAGTAGTCATAAAAAGATTCTAAAAGTTAAAAAAAAAAAAATCTATTTTTTACTTGCAAACTTCTGACATTTGCTAGTCAACTTTTATGGGGATCAAATCCTTTGTATCCAACATCAAACCCTACCAAGGAAGGTGTGGTATTGGGAGATTCACTTTCTATAGTTTGAAGTGCAGAAACCCACCTTTAGACTGAAGGTTTGAAATGAGTTTCAGCAAGATCAGCAAAGTAGCACAGAAAAAGGGGCAAAACTTGTGCAAGGAGAGATGGTGCCGACCCTTCACTACCTTGTGTGGAGAAGCCTTGAACACCAAGTTCAGATAAATGCAGCACTGACAGAAAACACCTTGTGTCATGAAGCATGGTGTCAGACCAGTTTGTGGCTGAAAGTGGAGTGAAAGGCACTGAATTGTTTTACCATATTTATGCTATGAGTCATTGTGCCTTTTAGTCATTTGCATGAAAGCCCAGCGTTTACAAGACAGACCGTTTACCCAAAACCCTTTGTGTTCAACCCAGGCACTTTTAAGCTGGGTGGTGTCCCACCTGTATTTTGACAACTCTCCAGTAACCACCCAAAATCAGGCAGGTGATAACTGTAAAGTGCCAGGTGGTGAGCCCAGCTAAAAGGGGCCGGGGAAAACCCTGCATTTGCTGGAGGTCATGTTTTAAACAAGCCTATGAACCAGTTTACCAAATCTGTATAATAAAGGCATCAGGAGACAGAAAGCCAATTAAATAAGTTTATTGTCTTGGACCAACATACTTGTTACAGTACAGGTAAAGTGCAATGGTGTTCCTTTTCTTTCAGGCAGATGGAGTGGATTCAAGTATTAATGCCCTAAAAATAAACTTTACAGCAGCTTGCATGGAAAGTTAATTTGGAACAGCCATCATACAAAATTGGTGTCCTAGGAGTTACAAGACAAACAAGGGAATGCAGTTCCAGTTGAAGTTTAATCGACCTCCTCAATGGTGGGTCCGGATGATCCACCACCGCTTGGAGCACCGCCTGCACCTGGGAAGCCGCCGGGCATTCCACCTGGCATGCCTCCTGCACTCTGGTACAGCTTGGTAATGATAGGGTTGCATACTTTCTCCAGCTCCTTCTGTTGGTGTTCAAACTCATCTCTCTCAGCAGTCTGAAAGGAACAGAAATCAGAATAAGTTAAATGATCATTACCCAATTTTCTATTTCACAAGAGGGGGAATCTTATAGCAGTGCATCAAAAAGGGAGATTAAAATGTAATCTGGTATCAACTGCTTCACTGTTGGTGGTTAAGCTACTAAGATTACCAACAGACCAAACTGGGTTGCAAAGCTTGACAATTGTCGCTCAGACATCCAAGGAAGGTATTTTGCCATCATGAGCCTCTCGACTCTGGTCTGGTGGAAACTACGAATGGCTTTGGAAACATATTCATCATTGCGACATTTATTAAGTAACCCATCTGAGTCTCCATACATACCTGGTTTTTGTCCAGCCAGGAGATGACCTCGTTGCACTTGTCTAGGATCTTCTGTTTGTCCTCATCACTGATCTTGCCCTGCAACTTCTCATCCTCGACAGTTGCCTTCATGTTGAAAGCGTAGGACTCCAGGGAGTTTTTGGAGGAGACCTTGTCTCTCTGCTTTTCATCTTCAGCCTTGTACTTCTCAGCTTCCTGCACCATGCGCTCGATGTCCTCCTTGCTCAGACGACCTAAATAATAAAAAACAATAGTTTTTAGAAGGTTGTGCTAACCCAGACAGAATGCCACGCAATATTAATATGGAGTAACATCAGCCGCTCAGACATCCAAGGAAGGTATTTTGCCATCATGAGCCTTTCGACTCTGGTCTGGTGGAAACTACGAATGACTTTGGAAACATTCATCATAGCGGAAGATTATATATTGCAGCACTGGCATATGCCTTACCTTTGTCGTTGGTAATGGTAATCTTGTTTTCCTTGCCAGTGCTCTTATCCACAGCAGACACGTTCAGGATACCGTTGGCATCAATGTCAAATGTCACCTCAATTTGAGGAACACCACGAGGAGCAGGTGGGATACCAGTCAACTCAAACTTCCCCAGCAAGTTGTTGTCCTTTGTCATAGCTCTCTCACCTTCATATACCTAAAGAGAATAAGTGATTTGAGTAAACTACTAGATAAAAAAGCAATATGCACCGACTACAAAAAAAAAGCTGGACTGGCTACAAAGTAATTGAGATTTATGTGTACCTGAATCAAGACACCAGGCTGGTTGTCTGAGTAGGTTGTGAAGGTCTGGGTCTGCTTTGTGGGAATAGTTGTGTTACGCTTGATCAAGGTTGTCATAACACCACCGGCAGTCTCAATACCCAGAGACAGAGGAGTGACATCCAGAAGCAGGAGGTCCTGAACGTTTTCGGATTTGTCTCCAGACAGGATAGCGGCCTGAACAGCTGAAAGTAAAGACAAATGTTAGAAAAACCATTGCATAGGCTGGGGAGAGAAAGTGCATGCAGAAGATCGCTCAGACATCCAAGGAAGGTATTTTGCCATCATGAGCCTTTCGACTCTGGTCTGGTGGAAACTACGAATGGCTTTGGAAACATATTCATCATAGCGAAACCTAACCCAGTTAACTAGGATATGCCTTAAAACCCAAGGCACTACTTAGTCTGGTCATTTGCAGACCTTTACATACCTGCACCATAGGCCACAGCCTCATCTGGGTTGATACTCTTGTTTAGTTCCTTTCCATTGAAGAAGTCTTGAAGCAGCTTTTGGATTTTGGGGATACGAGTGGATCCTCCGACCAAGACGATGTCATGGATTTGGGACTTGTCGAGCTTGGCATCGCGAAGAGCCTTCTCCACTGGGTCCAGGGTGCCTCTGAAGAGATCGGCATTGAGTTCTTCAAAGCGGGCTCTGGTGATTGAGGTGTAGAAGTCAATTCCCTCATACAGGGAGTCGATTTCAATGCTAGCCTGGGTGCTGGAGGACAGGGTACGCTTTGCACGCTCGCAGGCAGTGCGGAGACGGCGAACAGCTCTCTTGTTGTCAATGATATCTTTCTTGTGCTTCCTCTTGAACTCTGCTACAAAGTGATTCACCATTCTGTTATCGAAGTCTTCACCACCCAAGTGAGTGTCACCAGCTGTTGACTTGACCTCAAAGATACCATCTTCAATGGTCAGGATGGAGACATCAAAGGTACCACCGCCAAGGTCAAAGATCAACACATTTCTCTCTGCTCCAACCTGGAGAAAGCAAAAAGGCCAAAGGTTAGCTTAAAGTACAAGCCCATTCTGAAGAGCTTTACCAGCCTCCCGTGCTAGCAATGTTGGGAGTAATCATTCTGCGATATCCATTCTGGCTACAATTACCACCAAACATCCCCACTCTACTCAAACCTAATTTATTCTGAAACCCCCGTTATGCAACCAGGATCGCTCAGACATCCAAGGAAGGTATTTTGCCATCATGAGCCTCTCGACTCTGGTCTGGTGGAAACTACGAATGGCTTTGGAAACATTCATCATAGCGATCCTATCTTGATTTTTCACTGATATGACCCATTATTTACCTTTTTGTCCAAACCATAGGCAATGGCTGCAGCAGTTGGCTCATTGATAATACGCAGTACGTTGAGCCCAGAGATGGTTCCGGCATCCTTTGTGGCCTGACGCTGGGAGTCGTTGAAGTAAGCAGGTACGGTGATGACTGCATTTGATACACACTAAAGGAAAAAAGGAATGATTATTACACCAACTATTAGATTAGAGCATTACCACCTGAATAAAAACTTCATATTGTGTCTAAGTTAGACATGTAAGAACCAGTATTACTCTATTCTCACACTTACAGTGCATACAGTTAGTATTTCTGCAGCACAATGCCATCTTCAGATTACACTGCTTCCCCCCCCCCCCCCCCTTAGATTGTAAGCTCCTGAGGGCAGGGGTCCTCTCCCCTCATACGGTTATTTGCAACCCCTATTTACCATAGAGCACTGTGTAATATGTTGGCACTATATACTGCTTAATAAGGTCGGCATGGCACCTGAATATCTTTACCTATACACCCTACTAGCAAGTCTTCAATAACTATGCCTAAAATTACCTTGCCAAGATAAGCTTCTGCAATTTCCTTCATCTTGGTTAGAACCATGGAGGAGACTTCTTCTGGGTAGAAGGACTTGCATTCTCCTTTGTATTCTACTTGGACTTTTGGTCTTCCTCCATCGCTAATGACAGTGAAGGGCCAGTGCTTCATGTCAGACTGTACAACATGGTCTTCAAATCTGCGGCCAATCAGACGCTTGGCATCTACAACAAAAAACATTAGGTCAATTATGTAATCAAGGAATTCATTATAGACAGATAATCAGACTAAAACTGACTTATGTGGAAGCTATGAAACTTAAAGGCACGGTGGCTCAGGGGTTAGCAATCTGGCCTTTACAGTGTTAGGTCCCAGGTTCGAATGTAAGCCAGGACACTACCTGCATGGAGTTTACAGGTTGTCCCTGTGCTTGGCTTTCTGCCGGCGTACTTTGGTTTCCTCCCACAATGCAAAAACATGCATTTAGGTTAATTTGCTTCACCCAAATTCGACCTTGGACTGTATTAATGACATATGACTATGGTAGGGACATTAGATTTTGAGCTCCTTTGAGGGACAGCTAGTGACATGACTATGGACTTTGAACAGCACTGTGTAATTTGTTGGAAATGAAATATGTTGTAATTTTTTACACACCGTAATAAACCACAATACTGAAGAGGCAACATGGAATGTTTGAGTCCTACGTTTGAGCGACAGCTGGGCCACAAACTATATGGAGTTTGCATGTCCTACTTTAGCAATTGTTTACCCCATACACGCGCTAATCAATGCCATTCCAATATTTCCCTGGACCTCTAGCACAGCAGGTATTAGACCGTATGCCTCAAAAGGTTACAAAACAAAAGGGTCATTGCTTTATAATGCAAATGCTGGCATGAATTTGTGTATTTCATTATATTTATATCACACCCCACCTTTAATGTTGGGATCAGCTGACTTCAATCCCCCCCCCCATATATCCATCTTGTTCTACATTGAGCACACTTGCTAGGATTAACTCACCGAACACTGTGTTTGTTGGGTTCATGGCAACCTGGTTCTTGGCGGCATCACCAATTAACCTTTCGGTATCTGTGAAAGCCACGTAGCTGGGCGTGGTTCGGTTGCCCTGATCATTGGCGATGATTTCCACCTTGCCATGTTGAAAGACACCCACGCAGGAGTAGGTGGTGCCAAGATCAATACCGACTGCTGGTCCCTTAGACATGATTTCTGCAAGGAATTAAAAAAAAAAGGTCAGCAATTAAAGAGTTAACCTAAAGAACACAAAATAATCAATTATAAGGTAATATGATAAGCTGGCTACAGGAAACGCCATTCACCCATCATTTAAGGAAGACACAACAAGAGCCCTGATGACTACCTAGGCTAAAAAAATCCCCAAATATTCAAAGTGTAATATATTCCAGATTGAGATCAGCCATCCTATACTAAAATCCAAAGATGTACATGAGGTTTAGTGATTAAAATATGAAAAAAGTGAATGAATGAGACATGACTGTACAGCACTGCATAATGTTGGCGCTATATAAATACCGTGTAATAAAAATGTGGCCTTCTGCATGCACATCTGGCCCAATAGGCTTTAAGGAAAGCATGCCTGGTAAGCCAATGACATCACAGGATCCATTTTATACGGCACGGCCATCTTGGGAGTGCTGACATGTGACTGATGGGGATCCCAAGGACACACAATGAGTGCTGAGGTATAGCTAAAGATTTCCCAATGATGACCCCATGCATGGAATTAAAGGGAAGGAACAAGCTATGATCTGCAGAACCGAGGGCAGCTGCTGCATGCTGGGACTTGTAGTACTCACATCAACACAGAGGGGGTGGGTGCACACTGGGACTTGTGCCACAGTGCCCACTCACCCATGGGGGGTGGGGGGTTGTAACTGCAGCACACTGGAACTTGTAGTGCCCACACACCCACAGAAGGGGACTTGTAGTGACCACACCAAGGGGGGTGGTATTAGCACACTGGGACTTGTAGTACCCATCATGACCAATAGTAGGGGTGGCTGTACCATGCTGGGACTTGTAGTGCCAAAAAACACCAAAATCAGCTACAAACCCTTACTTGGTCATTCCAAAAAGCCAAAAGGAAAATCAATCTCATCTGCAACGAGCACATAAATTAAATGAATGGCAAAGCATCCCTATAGTCTGATATTGGCCAACATGTGAAGAGCCCAGGGAAGAAGCAGCATGCTGGGACTTGTAGTACCTACACCTTGCAGCACATGGGCAATCTGCTTCAGCATCACCCCTCCCCCACAACAGGCCATTGAATTGTGCTATGGGGACACCTCCAAGTGACACATAATTATTATAAATGCATTTACAATAGAAAGGTCCTGGTATTTAGAGGTATTACAGCTATGGAGGAAAATTAGGTCAAATACATCTATAAAATCCCAGAACAAATGACAATTTACCTCAGAGCTGTCAAGGGAACTAAAAGTCCCAGCAAAGCAATGTCTCTAAATGATTACATCAGAATGATAAGGACATCAGATGACCCCTCACCCACTATCCAAGCCGCATTACATACCTGCACTGCAGTTATGTTCTGTTCACCCTTTTAGAAGCTGCTCGCCGTCTCCGAGCTGCTTGTCTTAGTGAAATGAGGAGGAGTGAAGAGACCGGCCGCCTTCTTATAGAGCCAGGGAAGCTTCCAGAAAATCCTGACGTCAATTCCTTCAAATCACCGCCCTTTTCGGCCTTAAGGACCAATTGAAGCGCAAACCGCTAGCACGTGATTGAAAACGCCACACGATTCTGGAAGCTTCCAGCATCCGCATAGAAGCGCCCCGTGGAGCCTTTGGCCGCCATTTTACGGGCTATTCATTCACGCGTGTTTCTGATTACCGTGAATTAAGTTTGTTTAAGAGTAAGCGGGTACGACCGACGCGTAAAATGGCTTTATGGTACGCTAAATAAACAAAGAGTGGGTTATTACACTACTTTGTATAATGCGATATTACTGGTAATTCATGTAGTGGGACAGCCAAAGATGGTGCTAAGATTGTAAATCCTACGTGAAAAATTTTATCGGTGTAATATGTGAATTTAAAAGTCGGCAAAAATGGCATTTGCCCTTAAGTAACATGGCGGAGATGATAAAGAAGACCGGTTGCTGCTTTAATTTGATTCACAGCTGGGGTCCCATGGTTTGTAGCGCGGGAACCAGCAGCCAATCGCAGGCTAGCACTTCGCTTAGGTCTTTAGTTGCTAGGCGGAATTATTCACATGCACTACTTCCGGTGTTTCTTCATGAGGTGATTCTGGAAATCACGAGGTTTCTGGTATTATGGCAGCTGCCTTTGTTTTGTATTATTCCCTGGTAACATTCATTCATTAATTCCAAATGTAGTTTTTTTTGGTTTTATATTGTATTCTAAGGGAAATATTTTTGAAAACAAGAATAAATATATATGTATTTTTATACCCTCCCCCCCTTGGAAAGAGAAACAAAGACATAATGGTGTACTTTGACACATTTTCCTGTCATAGCTGTCAACAATTTTTATTTCCAAAGTGATAGGAAAGATTAACCACCTGAGTGTTACACTGATGTCTAGATTTCTGTACCAAAAGTGTTACAGGTTTTCATGAAATTTTTTTTTTTAAATTGTAGACCTGTAACAGAAATATGTCCGAATAGGGTTCTAGTAGATATAATGAATATAAAAAATGTTTGAAACACACAATCATGTAAAAAAAAAAATACTTTTAATAAAATTAAAGGAAAAACACAAAAATCAGCTTAAACAAGAATACATAAATAAATGAAAAATACTGAAAATGCGATAATTCGGTATACTGTATAGTAATATATTTTTCTAAAACACCTCCCTAGTGTCCGTCACATACCTATAGACAAAACCACATAAATATATTTTCTATTATATTGGATTGGATACAGGACTTTGTATTCAATCCAATACAAAATGAGAACAAAATTCAAACTCTCATTATGTATTGGATTGAATACAAACTCCTGTATCCAATCCAATTCGAAATACATACTTTGTATTTATTTTTAATTATTTTGTATTGGATTGGATACAGGAGTTTGTATTCAATTCAATACAAAATGAATGAATGAGTTTGAATTTGAATTTCCCGCACACGCGCCGACGTCATCACGCACGCACAAGAAGCCGGTCGGCTTTTTTTTTCTCCGCCGGCCGGCTTCTTGTGTTAGAAGCACCCGACGCTGGACGGAGAACGACGTGGGACGATTAGCGGGACCAGGTAAGAAGCCGGCCGGCATCTTACCGGTCCCGCTGGTATAGGAGACGGCACCCGACGCTGGAGAGGGACATCGACGCTGGAGGACGACACTGTAACACGGACCCGACGCTGGAACACGGACCCGACGCTGGATGAGCACAGCGGGACCAGGTAAGTGAGATTTTAATATAGTCGGAAAAGTACAGGGTTATCGATAGTTGCAAATATTTTTTGCACGGAAAAGTACGGGGTTAGCGGCATTCACACCTTTGCGCATAGCTGCTTGCAATAATTTACAGAATAAATTTTTTAAAGAGGAACTAAACTCAAAAAACCCCAAAACAAAAAAAATCTATTTACCTTAAATCCCGCAGAGCAGTCGGGAGGTCTCTTTAGTCAGGTCTCGTGTCATCCTGGCATCCGTCTTGGTGCTGGTGCTCCGGGCTCCGCCATCTTCGCCTCTTCTTGCCGATCTTACTGCGCATGCGTGAGATTGGCCAATATTTTTCTTTGCGCGAAAAGGCTCCTTCTGCACATGCCTGAGATGCGTGACATAGGTTTCCCCAATGGCTTTGTGCTCCCATTCATTCTTAATTAAAAATTAGAAGGCGGTGCGGCAACCTTTTTTAAAAAAACAAAACAAAAAAAAAACAGAATTTGTACGTTACATAAAAGCAGACATGCATCATTTTCTGCAATGCAGAACAACACACAGTAATGCACTGGGGTTCTATTCAAAATGAAAGGCATTGCAGCACACTAATGCACTTGTGTGTACTGGCATCGCACTCCAGAGACGTAAATGGGCCCCAAAAATAGAACGTTCCTCTTTTACATTTTTACGATCAGGCCGTTCATTGTTGCAGAAAGAAGCAGGCGATGTCCCTCCTGGCTGACGGCTCAGGATTCTGAGAAAAAGCCGAGCTGCGCATGCGCAATGTCAGCTTTGATTGCCGCCGAAACCCGGCAATCCCGGCTTCCCATGCGTGTGACAAAATGACATATGGTTATGTCATCCTGTCACAGCCAATCAAGATGAATGAAGATCATTCGCAAGCGGAAGAACAGAGGAAGATGGCGGTGCTGGAACACGGACAGATGAGCGTGCCGGGTTTAGTTCTGCTTTACAGTTTTTGTTTTAATTGATTTGTGAAAAGACAAATTTACACAATGAGTGAAGCCTTGTCTTAAAAAGTGACCTTTATTTGTGTTCTGGTGACAACTAAAAATGTTGGATTTCCCCATCACTTCTGGTCCCAAGTGAATTTCCCTTGCGGTTACGCAGTACAAACCCCACAGCCATTATAACCTTCACACAGGGAGGGTAACAACCTCTGTCGGGTTTTATGGTGTCTGGGTGCTAAGTTGTCACCTTGCTTCCTGATCTGTTGACCGGACAAACATTATTATTATAATTATTAATAAACAGGATTTATATAGCGCCAACATATTACGCAGCGCTGTACATTAAATAGGAGATAACATAATGGAGATTATTATTATCAAGTATTAATATTGCACTGACGTATTACGCAGCCCATAGTCATGTGACTAGCTGTCCCTCAAAGGAGCTTACAATCTAATGTCCCTGCCATAGTCATATGTTAATAGTACATCCTTAGGTCAAATTCGGGGCGAAGCCAATTAGCCTATCTGCATGTTTTTGGAATGTGGGAGGCAACCTGCATCAACACGGGAGAACCTGCAAACTCCATGCAGATAATGTCCTGGACGAGATTCTAACCTGGGACCTAGCAAAGGCCGGAGTGCTGATCACTAAGCCACCGTGCTACTGATCCTTCCAATGTGACACCAATCACCAGTGAGGTTCTAAGGGCTTTCTTTATAAAACAGGGAATCTGACATTCCCTCAAGCATTCACAGGTCCATGTGTTTTAAAAGGCACTAATCAATTCCCACCAGGGAATGTCAGATTCACTGTGTTACAAGTAAGAGTTTCCCAGTTACTGTCTTTAATATTAATAATAAGATTTTGCTTTTGTCTCAGTGACTCTTCAGGTAATGGGAAAAGGTCACCTAATAAACAGCAATCAAATCTTGTCAGGGGTCCTAATCCTTGTCCAGAAAAAAATGGCCGGGGTTGTGGATAAGATCCCATATGTGTGATTGGATTCTGCAAAGTGCAAAATAATTCCTATTTTCATGTTCTGCCACACATACACATTCTGTCAGCCCTCTGCGTCAATACAGCAACAAATCCCTCATGACCCCCATTTCTTTTAACACACTACAACCTCCCTATTTAATGTACAGCGTTGCATAATAAGTTGGTGCTGTTTAATTAAATTAGTGTGTTACATCCCCCACCTCCTAGATTGTAAGCTCTTGAGGGCAGGGTCCTCTCCTCCTCCTGTATCACTGTCTGTATCTGTCTGTCATTTGCAACCCCTACGTATTGTACAGCGCTTCGTAATATGTTGGTGCTATATAAATCCTGTTCGTTATTACTAATAATAATTCATTTACCTAAGAAATACCTTTGTGGTACATTGTAATGTGGAAAAATAGTTCACGTGTGTTTATTGATGTGCATTAGGGGCATATGGAAAATGCTTACATGCTAAGATACATCCATGACCATCAATGCACTTTGCACTTTCCAATGCATGATGTAATATGCACACATAGGTATGAACCTGCTATGCCGGCAGCTTTATTAAAGGAGGTGAAATGAGAGAGACAGAGGAGTTGGGTCAGACACACCCAGAAGCTGAGGGTTATGACATGAAACAATGGTGCTGTTCAAGTTATTCAGGTCTTCCGGAATAGTAAAATGTTATTACAAGTGAATACAAAACAATTTCTAGAAAGAAAAATTTAAGATACCTGATCTTTTTTTTGTTTCTTTTAGGCTGGGTCTACACGGACGTTCTTAAAACGTTCCTATTGCATTTATATGCGTTTATATGCGTAGATATTGTACACACAATAGATACGATCGTTTGAGCGATAGAGAAACTATGTGCACGACAGGAAAGTGAACGAACGTTGGTTCATTACGCATGCTGAGCCCATGGACGATCAACGAACGATCGTACACACGAATGATGTTCAACGATCGTCGTCCAATCCGATCCGCCGGTCCGGTCGTTCGTTTCCACGAGTTTCCTCGTTCGTCGGCGTCGTTGGTTACTTTTTTACGAACGATTTTTTGCCCAATCGATCGTTCGTCGTTCGATTGCAACGATAAAAATTGGAAGTGTGTACGCACCTTAAGCCTTACTTGCTAATGTTTTAACTCTTTTAAACCTTTACAGAAGTCTCAGATTCCTAAGGACCGCTAGAATGTCCCTGCAGGATTATTGTGGCCCATGGACAGGCTTTGAGGACCCAATGAAAGTATATAAGCACGGGGCCACAGAACTGTGAATTGTAAGTGTGAATGGAACATTCAAACGTTCTACTACAATTCCTGCACAGCTGCATCACAACGCATCCACAGTCAGAACGATCAGTATAATTGCAGCCGGTATAATTCCTGGTAAAAAAAAAAGCTTGAATCAGCAAATTATTTTGCTGTCACAGAATGATTGCAGCCAACCCAGCACTGATTCGGTAATAGGTAAGCTGAGAATGAAGGGTAAATGTGCATTTCAGTCTTCAGTATCTAGAACAGTGTAGAACATCCCCCCTCCCGGCTTCCTTTGTGCATACCCTGCCCCCTCGCCATGTGGCTCCTTTTCCTTTATCTTCCAGCTGCAGGCAGGCAGACTTGCACAGTATGCAATCAATATCTAATATCCTATACACATCAAAGCAGAGTCATATAGAATGTGCATAAAGATAATATACTCATTAACAAATTGTACATCACAATGACAGGCTGCGTACACACGTTCAATATTTGCTGTTGGAAAGGATCTTTCGCGATCCTTTTTCAGTGACAAAAGACTAAATGTTGTTGTTCTGCTCTATGGAGAGGGGAGGAAGGAGAACGACAGAGCAGCACCCTGCTGTGCTCTCTCTCCTTCACTTCTTTTACATTCATTTGTCGTTCATGGATCCAAGCCGGTTCCATGAACAACGGACAACGAGTTGTCAGCCCTGAGGCGATTAGCAGACGAGAATCATCTCATGTGTGTACATAGCTTTATTGCTAGATTCTTCAATCATTAGGCTCTGTGAACCTATATGGGGTTCAGCATATTTTACACATTTCACACAAGAAGCAGTTATTGTAAAGTTAATGACTGACTTGTATAGCAAACACTAGCAAACTTCTTAGATATGAATGGGGCCTGAAGAGCAAAGTCTATTTCTATACTGGAGGCTGGAGCTGCTTGTTATTTTTAGGAAAGCAGTGAGTCTCTGACAAGGTTGACTGGGGCAATAGTTTCCTATCACAGGACACGCTAATATTGCTTGCTTCACATCTTTCTTTGTTGCAGCCAGCATTAACTTAATTATCCTAAGGCTAAGTACACTTGTGAGATGATTCTTGCCCGATACGAATAGTTGGGGTGAATCTGACGTGTGTACAGCTGTTGCCCAATGTTGTTCGGATCCATGAACGGCCTATGGAAAACGACCACTGTAAAAAGCAATAGAGAAGAGCACAGTCGGTGCCGCTCGCTTGTTCTCCCCATAGAACAGAATGGGTGCTGTGTATAGCCATCTGTCACTCTTTTGTCACTAGAATTGATCACAAAAGATCGTTTCCAGTGACGAAAATAGCAAGTGTATACGCAGCTTTAGAAGAAAGCTTTTCACCTCATTTGTACATGGGGCCATAAAGTTTTATCCAACATTACACATACTTTTAAAATGCATTATGCCGGTGTTTCTTGGAACAATAGGGTTCCTCCAGAGGTTGCTGGGGGTTCCTTGAATGATAATCACATTTTACGTCTCTGCTCGGTTTAGGTGATACCAATGATCATTTTGGATATCTGTAGGGATGACATTATTCCCACTGTCCAGCAATGTAGGAGAATTCTTCCTACTGGCCATCACTCTACTATGTGAGCTGTGGATATAGTAATTATAGCAGGGGATACCTGGAAGTTATGTCAAAGTTATGTCAAAGGTTCCCCCAAGTAAAAAAGTTGAGAAATACTGGTTTAGAGGCTCTGGTTTAATAAATACGGGGTAAATGAAAACACAATATTTAAAGTTGTTTATCAGAAATAGTCTGAAGTAGAAGTAGGAGCAGGGGGATGTCTCCAGCCCCCTTCTGCTCCTTTACTGTCCATTCAGCAGACACAGAGAAAGTGGTTTCATCCACCTGAATGCACTTTGTAGATGGGCTGTAATAATCCCAAAACTAGACTGGCAGATTTTTTTCATAGATAAACAGCTCCTTTTAAATGTGTGATTGCTTTAAAGAATAACTTTAACATAAACCTGTACTTTGCCCCACATTTTCTTACTATACTTTGCTTGATCCCTTTTCAACATTTTCAGTACAACTTTGTATCAATAAATAATCTTT
Organism: Pyxicephalus adspersus; assembly: GCF_032062135.1. Lineage (NCBI taxonomy): Eukaryota > Metazoa > Chordata > Amphibia > Anura > Pyxicephalidae > Pyxicephalus > Pyxicephalus adspersus. The sequence goes on from NC_092868.1 coordinate 54,044,281, forward strand.
GCTGTTTATGTAGTTGATTTATTTACAGGTGAGCTGAGTTAATAATCACTTTCTAAACTTTCTATTTCCATAGAATCTGCATTTTCGTGCTTTGAATCCACTTAGTAAAAATCGCTGCAGTGATATTATAGCAGTTTCTTGCTGGCTACGGTAAGTGCACGGTCCTTTCAGAGATTCTTTATTTTGCGTAATAATTCATATAAATTGCAATGAATAAACTCTAATATTTATGAATCATGAATTTATATTTGCTTTATATTGTGCAAAAGCATTTTAGGGTACAACATTTATTCTTTATCAGATGGCATTGCTGGGAATTGGCTCCAAATCGCGTAGTGTGGATTTAATATTTAATTTATTGTGCTAGGCCATTAATATATTATTATTATTGTCCTGTTTAGCACAGTATTTTAGGACCTACAATTGGTGAATACTTGCACATTCCTCTACTTTACAAAACAAAAAAGAATCCAGCATGGTTTTTTTAGCTTTGTTAAACCCTGATAGCAGTGACAATAATTTTGTGTGTTGTTTTGGGAAATTCAGTATTTCTTGTCATTGTCTTGTCTTGTCATAGTAATTTCTATGAGCATTTTGCTCCCCAAGAATTTTACACATCCCTGAAAATCTGGGGATCCAGCCGATAAAAGTCTGGTCTGTTCATGAAACGGGATTGGCGTTGCAGACTTGAATGCATTGTAATGTCACCATAATATTACCCCTGATACTATTGTTTCTTGTTTTGGGACCCTTCCCTCATTAGCAATCAAAAAACTTTTTTTTTTCTTTGTGTATTACTTGCATGTTTGGATTGCTATACCCAGATGCACCTTACACTCACCTTACAATGTAACACACATTAAGGACTTTACTTACTTTGGTGAAAGCCAAACAAAGCATTGATTTATGATTCAGCTGTTTCATTAGCTTTAAGAACAAAAAGGCTTTATGCTCGCCACGCTCCATACTATGGACCTGGGGAGCAAGATGATGACTTGGATCGAGGCTTTGTATTCGTCCCCTTCTGCATCGGTCAGGGTAAACGGAGAAGTGTCCTTAACCTTTCACGTTTCTAACGGCACAAGACATGGCTGTCCTCTGTCCCCGCTTATTTTTATTCTGTCTCTGGAGCCTCTACTGTCGGCTATACGATCCAATCCAGATATCCAGGGCCTTCTAAATAGATGTGAACATTAGGTGGCTGCCTATGCAGATGACCTTCTTTTCATCAGCACTAACCCCCTCACATCTCTACTGAACCTCATCCAAACAATACAGAAATATGGAGCTGTGTCGAATTTTAAAATCAATTACTCTAAATCTGCGGCCCTGAGCATTTCTATGCCTCAGACCCTTCGATCTCATCTCATTCCATCCTTCTCTTATTTAAATAGGAAGATAAGGCGATTAAGTACTTGGGGACTCGGATCCCAGCTGACCTGTCACAGCTTTATGCCCTAAATTTTGCTCCCATCCTCACTACCATTAACAAGGACTTGGAGTACTGGTCCTCTCTGACTCTGTCCTGGCTAGGGCGCATACAGGCGGTCAAAATGAATGTTCTGCCACGAATCCTGTGGCAGAATCCTGTGGCAGAATCTTCTGCAGGCTTTGCCTATTTCTTTGTCGGCCTAATTTTTTAAATCATTACATGCTAAGGTATTCTATTTTATTTGGGGCAAGAAGGGCCATAGTCTTAGCAGGAGCCTGTTATTCCGGAGCAAGAGTGGAGGGGGACTTGGCATCCCCAATTTCTCCTTATACTATATGGCAACCCACATGGTCCGTATTTTGGACTAGTTCCGACATGGGGAGTTCAAACAATGGATAAGGGTGGAAAAATCTTTTACACGGGACCATTGACGGCGCTCCCATGACAAGCTCCCTCAACCGAATTTGAAAACTCACCCCTTGATATTTGCCACTTGGAAGGCCTGTCAGAGACCTGTACTTAAATCCAATCTATCGGCTGGTCCCTCTCCCATGTATCCGATTCTTGGTAACCCCTCCTTCCCTCCTGGGTTTGAGGATGGGAAATTTGGGGAGCTGTGTGGGAGGGGGCTCCATAGAGCGGAACATTTTATCCATCAAGGGCAGTGGGTTTCGATGGGGACGTTGATGGATGGGTCAGGGGACTTTGACCTTGATTTTTGGAGGTCACTTCAGCTGTCCCATTATCTACGGTCCCTCCCCCCAGAATATAGCAGTAACAAAACGAGGGAAAACGGGTTTTGAGACGGTTTGTGCGGGAAGTGGCCCTTTTAGTCACTCTCTGTCCTACCTTTATGCTGTACTTAACCGGACCCCGGAGAACTTCTCCCCTTCATATCTACGGGCATGGGAGGCTGAACTGGGATATACTTTGGAACCAGAGCAAAAATGCAAGATTCTTTCTACAGTTCATCGGTCCTCCACGAGCAGCAAATATCAGGAACTGAGTTTTAAGATCCTCTCTCGGTGGTATAGGACCCCAGAGCGGCTACACAGCTTTTTCCCTGAAGTCTCAGACAGATGCTGGCGGTGCAACTGGCAAAAGGGCACTATGTTACACATTTTTTGGTCCTGCCCGTTGCTGGGCCCCTATTGGGAACAGGTAAGGGCACACATACAGAAGGTTACCACCCACAATGTCCCGGGAGACCCCGGGTTTTTCTTATTGCGTCATCACACTATCTTGGATAGGAGCTACAAGAGATCTATCCTCAGACATCTTATAGTGGCAGCGAATGCCTGTATTCCATCGGCACCCACTGTGGGCATGTGGCTTTACAGGGTTAATGATATGATGCTCATGGAGGACCTGACCGCGAGCTTAAGGGGTACGCAGGAAAAATTTAATGTGATGTGGGGTAGCTGGATTTACTACCGAGACACGCAGGAGTTCAAGCGCCACCTGGACCCGAGTCTATCAGGGTGAGGGGGGAGGGAGTATTTTGTATAATGTTACTGTATGTTTTCTCCTTGCACCTATTTTTTCCCTTTTTATCTTCATTTTTTCTAATGCACTTTATGATCCCACAGTTGTACCCAGATGCTAATGATATGTTGTCTGTACCTACACCACAAGTTGTTTCTCTGTTCGTATGGACATGTGGAATGTGTAACACACCGGTCTTTGTTTCCTGTAGTTACCCTTACCCTGTTCTGTATTGATTGGTTACTGTCTTATGTTTGATGTTAATTATGTTTTTCAAAAATAAAAAAAGTTATAAAAAAAAAAAAAAAGAACAAAAAGGCATCAAAATAATTATCACACCTCTCAAGTAATCAGTTTGTTTTAGCATACACCTAATAACTATCCTAAGTAGATGATCTCTGCAGAGGCTTAACATGGCAAAGGAAGCTTTGCACGTTATTATCATCCCATGCAACAGTAATGATGGAAACTGGACAAAATAAATGATATCCTGGGTGCCATTTAAAGTCTTACAAGTGATGGATCTATTTAGGTCAGCAGTCACCAACCAGTGGTTTGCAACAAAATTTTGGTGGTCCACAGAAAAATGTTCTCACTATTTGCAATTTTTATGTTTTATTGATAATAAAAGGGAGTCACATAGTGACGTCAGTGAAGTCTTAAGTTGTATGAGGCAACCATTGCTGAGCCGTACGCTTCAGTATTGTTTCCACCATTACAACAGTCACCCCGCTCCACCAATACTGATTCTCATCCGATTGTTTCATTTTATTTGTTTATTTCTCAGATGTTCTTTTAGGTAAGTATGACCTTAACTGCGTATTTTCTTTAAGTGTTATATTTATTGCCATTAAATAGTTTGATAACTATCATTTCTTGTTTGGTCTTTGATTTAAAAGAAATAAACCCAAAATGAGTGAGAAAAAGCAAACAAATATTTACTTTTATTATTTCTTTAGTAAAACCAAAGATAATGCAACTAATCATAATAGTAACAACAGTAATACTTTATCTAAAGCATACTTAAGACAACCCTTTCATGTAAAGTAAAAATTCTGGTTGTTTTTTTTTTTTTTTTTTTTTGTGCAACTCCATTTTTTTTTTTTTTAAAAAAAGGGTGCAGCTCCGCTCTCTAGGCTATTGAGAATGAATAGGAGTGCAAAGCCTCCCAGGATACCTGCGTTACGCATCCTGGGAGGCTTTTGGGTGCTCCTATTCGTGAAAAGGTAAAAAAAAATTCCAATATCACGCATGCGCAGTGAGCTGATGAATGAATCAGAACCTCCACAGTCCTCGTCCGGCACCATTAGGAAGATCAATATTATACAAATATAAAAAGTTAATATTTATGGTCCGCAGGATTTAAAACTATGAATTTAGTGGTCCGAGAGGTCTGAAAGGTTTTCTGATTTAGGTGATGTTCACTTGGGTAATTGAATCCTGACTCTGTACTGTATGCAGGGCCATTTCAGCATATAATTCTCAGGAAAAACATGCAGGGTGGGGTTTCTGTAATGTCTCAGAATTGTGAGTCATGAACCTAATATGCAGTTTCCTGATTACATTCTCTTCTGGTTTCTTCTGCTATTTACTTTGCACCCCCTTCTGGCAAATTACAACAATTTTGTGGTAAATTTTATAATGAATATGTTTCTTCCATGATGAACACATAAATTGGATTAAAACGCATTTGGAAACAGTCAGACCACCCACATCTAGTTTTTCAGTTTTTGCTGGTGGGTTGACTGACTGTAGCTGTCTCTTTAAGCCACCCCTACGCTGCTCCTTAAAGCGGAACTAAACCGAAAAGAAAAAAAGACACTTACCTTTAATTCCGCAGGTCCGTCGAGGGGGTTTCTTTGTTTGGGTCCTGTGTCTTCCCGGTATCAGTCTTCGCCCCAGCGTCTGGACATCTTCTCTCTTCTTCCGGGTTCTTCTTCCTGGTCACCCGATCTCGCACTGCGCAGGCACAAGATCGGGTGACGTAGATGGGGAAAAAAGATTGTCGATCTCGCTGTGCATGCGTGAGATTGGCAATTTTTTTTTTCATTAATAAAAGGGCTTCTTCTGCGCATGCCAAGAGCCTCCTGGGATGCATGACGTTGGTATCCCAATCAAGACAGAAAGGAGAAATGCTACACTATTTTTGTTGAAACGTTTTTTGTCTACCCTTTGTTGTTTACCCTTTTATGTAAAGTACAAATTTTGAGTTTAGGTCCGCTTTAAAGGAACATGATTCCAGACTTCTATTATTACAAGGCACCTCCTGTGTGACTTATTCCTTCAGTAGATTTGCTTTCTCCAAGAACCCCTAAATAAAGTTGTAGCTTGGATTGGTTATCTCCTAGAATTTTTACAAAACTTTCATGGTCCATCTAGTATTCTTATCACATGATATTATTACACTGGTCTCCACTAAATACCCCTGAGGAAATCCTTTGTGCAAAACGCGTTAGCATGTGAAATCTCCAGATCAAGTTAGAAATTTGTTTCGCAAAAATCATGAACATTGGTAATTGATTCTTTGTTCCACTAAATATATTCCAATGGTAATTGCACCTACTACATATTGTATCAGCCTGGCTTATTACTATGTTAGGTTTTGACCTTACAATAATCATATCATTACTTTCGTATTATTGTGGGAAACAAAATCTTTTTCACTGGCCCTTTAAAAAAACCCTCTGTCCTCTCCTCTTTATGTATTTTGTTTACCAGTGGTTGTCATCTCTTCCCACAAGGTTCCCAGCTTTCTGCCAAAGAGATTTGTAAAATAAATGAAAAAGAGGGTCACCCCCTCATATTGTCTGAGACAAGTAGAAGATGAGAAATCATGGACAGAGATCTTGTGGTCATTATTTATAAGACAGTCATTGAGCCTGAAATATTAAAGCTCTCCAAGACTGGGGAAGATAGACCATCATGGGAGAATCTGGGTGATTTAGCAAACCTAGAATGAATCTTGTCCAGGCTTGAAAAAAATTGCCAACTAAAAGCGTTTAAGAAATCCATTCCAGGCTTGCTTAATCACTCAGGTTCTCCCATGATAGTCTATCTTCTCCAGTCTCGGACGGCTTTAATAAATCAGGTCCGTTGTGTGTATGCCTGCACATCCTGTCATGACCAATATAGATGAAGTGTTTTTTACCCTTTTACCTAATAACTTTTTTTTTGATAGTTTCAAATTCCACACATTTCCTAGAGTAAACAGATTCCTGGACCTTCCTCTGTGCTCTGTGGGTCCTCCCAGCAGCCGCCATGCCACTTTTACTACAGTAGTTACATGTGGTCAGCTGAAAGAACCGCAGTTCTAAAAGTGAAGATTCTCCAGGTAGTCGTAGCTTTTAAACACAGCAGAGCAGGGAAGTATACCTGAATTTGAGAGGTATCAGCTTCTTGTAAATCACAGCACTGCAGATCTCAGCCAGGGAGAGAGAGAAACAACACAAGCAGCCTGTGCTGCCACAAGAAATATGCTGATAGGAGGAGAGAGCAGAGATATCGTTATCGGTCTGCTTCATCTCCATTCACCGTTTATTCACAGGCTCGAGGTGAGAAAATCCTGTGCGTTATTTGTCTGTACCAGGGAAAATTCAGACCTCCTGCCCTGTCAGATAGGGCTGTGTGGCTGATCTGTGTAAATCTAGTTGGACCGAAAAATCATAAAGTATGTGGCTTTCACCTATGTTTACAGCTGTTTTCTGTAATTCAGCATTACAAATTGAAATTATTAGCCTTATTGAACCTAAATTAGGGTTTTGCGGAAATAAAAGATATTTTGTAACCTGTAATTGAAGTTTAGTCTAGTATTCATCTAAATTAATTTCAGAATATTTACCATGTATATGAAGACTGATTTTGAGTGCTATAGTAGAAGCTATACACACAACAAAGCAACTCTCATATTATTATTATTATTATATTCGTCTTGCTCCTACTTTCTGCTCATTTAAAAGAGCGCTCAAAACCCATTTTTTCAAACTTGCCTACCCGTCTTCTTCTGTCAATTGAAACCACCGCTACTTCCCACCACTACATGTCTCCCATCCTATTGTGTGTGGAATTCCCCCACCTACTAGATTGTAAGCTCTTCGGGGCAGGGTCCTCTCCTCCTGTATCACTGTCTGTATCTGTCTGTCATTTGCAACCCCTATTTAATGTACAGCGCTGCGTAATATGTTGGCGCTATATAAATCCTGTTTATTATTAATAATAATAATAATAATAAAAAACAGGATTTATATAGCGCCAACATATTACGTAGCGCTGTACATTAAATAGGGGTTGCAAATGACAGACAGATACAGACAGTGATACAGGAGAAGAGGACCTTGCCCTAAAGAGCTTACAATCTAAGACGGGTCCTCAAACTACGGCCCGCGGGACGAATACGGCCCGCTGAGGTTCTCCATCCGGCCCGCCTGCTGCTGAGGCTGCTTCTCCTGGTCACGTGACACCACTGTTGCCGGGGTAACGCTGGAGCTGTCGGGCTGAAGCCATCAGGCAGAGAAGGTATGAGCAGAGCAGAGACTCACTGCTGCCTTCATTCCCTGCTCACTGCAGCACATGTGTACATGATCAATGTACATTTGTAAATAGTATAAACATACTATGCACATTGATCATGTACACATGTGCTGCAGTGTGATCCAGCCAATGTATGAAGGCAGCAGTGAGTGACAGGTAGCAGACACTGACAAAGTTTTTTTAGCAGCCCTTTTTTAATTAATAAAAAGTGTGGGGCAGTGTTGGGTGTAGGGTAGGGTGTATAAAAAGAAGCAAATTAATGAATTGCTTGAGATTATTAATTTGCATGGAAAATGCAAGATAAATTTGCATTTTCAATACACACAGTGAAAATTCAAATTTATCTGTGCATTTTCCATGCAAAGGAATAATCTCAAGCAATTTTAAAGCCAAAGTAAACGCCACTTTTTTTTTTAATGATCGGCAAGTGTGCTGTGCATATAGTATTGTTCTTTCATGTTTTTTATACAATAAATACGTTTTGTGCAGTGTGCATAAGAATGTTCTCCTGTTTTTTTTTAAACTATAGTACGGCCCCCCGACAGTCTGAGGGACCGTGAACCGGCCCCCTGTTTAAAAAGTTTGAGGACCCCTGATCTAAGAGGTCAGGGAAGTAACACACAATAAGAGGGGAGATATGTAATGGTGCGAAGTAGTGAGGGTTTAGGAGACAGAAGAGTACAGGTAGGCAAGTTTGAAAATGAGTTTTGGTTGCTCTTTAAAATGAGCAGAAAAAAGGACCAAGCCAAATAGGGCGAGGGACACCATTCCAGAAAAGTCTTGGAGCCGTGCATGTGATGAGTGAAGAAGTCATTAGTAGGTCATTGGAGGAACGAAGGGAGCAACTGGGGGGGATTTTTCTATCAGGTCAGTAAGGTAAGTGGGACAAGAACTGTGGAGGGATTAGAAGGCAAAGCACAGGAGCTAAAAATTTGATTCTCAGGTGAAATGGAAGCCAATGAAGAGAACTACAAAGAGATGCAGCAGAAGAGGAGCGGAGGGAAGGATGGATGAGTCTGGCTGCAGCATTCATAATAGATTGTAGAGGAGAGAGTCGGGTTAGCAGAATACCAGAGAGGAGGAGGTTACAGTAGTCCAGACGAGAGATGATAAGAGCGGGGACAAGGAGTTTGGGGCTCTCTGGGGACAGGGAGGGGCGGATTTTGGAGATTTTGTGCAGGTGAAAGTGACAGGACCTGAAAATGTTCGGAATATGAGGGGTAAATGAGAGGGCAGAATCAAAGGTGACACCAAGACAACATGCCTGAGGGGGGTAACAAATAACCGGGTTGTTAACAGTTGCAAATAAAAAGTCACTTTGCATTTTACTGGCATCACTATCATAATAGAAGCCTTGTTAGTGCACATAAAGGGTGGGGGTTGGGGGTGTTGCAGGTGGGATTAAGCCAGCCTTGATATTCCTGACAACCTAAATGCAGCTTTGTCAGCACTGACAGTTGGTTTTGAGGTCAATTAATAGAGGAGATGAAAAGGAAAGGAAGACACGGATGGGGGGAGGTGGTGGAAACAGGCTTATGAACAGGTTTTCCAACCTGATTGCCCAATGTACACCAAATATTCAGTTATACCCCCAAACCCCCTCCAAACATATTTATCATGTGCAGACACAGGTCCTATCTCTGGCCTGCTTACAATCATTAGATCTTTGGAATTCTGCATGGTAGTTGTAGAAGATTCCAAGAAGGACAGAGCAGCACTTACATCAAATCTTTGTAATGTAAAACTCCAGTTCATCTTTCAGCAGACAAAAGGCTGATATATGTCCTGACAGCTGCACATTGCTCAGGGTGTAAACGCTCAGCTGCTGTAGGTGGTGTCAGCTCACACCCTTGCTTAGATCATAAAAAATACATTATTAATAAATTAAATATTACATTCACTTATATTTGTATGATACATTTTCCTGAGAGCAGAGGTTCTGTAGACTGGTCATGGTTGCAGTTGTCACATTATATTTGTGCTAATGTTTATGAAACTCAAACTTTAAGTAAAAAAATACATTCAAATGTATTTAATGCACACAAACATAATAGATAATGTCCTTTTTTAAAAAAAAAAATATAAAGTGGGGTTGCCTCAAGTAACATCAAAATTGTGCACGGAATGTAAAAGGGTGAAAAATATGTTACCCTAAATTCCCCATTAACGACACTTTACAAATCTTTATAGGTCAACAGTTTAGACATGACAAGAAGCTCTAACCATATAATTATTTATCACACTTTAGCAATTTTCAATGTGTGGGTCAATCAATATTTCTATATATTTGTGTGTTGTAGGTGCACAGATTATTATTTATGTGGGTAGGGTTGTAGGCTTTATTTGCTTTCTCTTTTCTTTATTCAGTTTTATGACTGATGAGACATCAAAAATATATTGCCATTGCCGGGGACACAGCAATGGTAGGCAAGAGAGTAATGCAGCTTACTATGATGGTGTGGAATAATGTTGCATTGCTTCTGAATTCAAAGTTCCCACTTTCACTCATATAGACGTGTGCAATTGTTTGTACAACAGTACAATGAAAAATTCTGCAGGGGCACGGCTATCAGCTTTCTCTTTGCCGATTCACAAGCCATCTTAATGGGTGCTATGAGGAAAACATGTTTGCCTGTTTTTGATTAATAAAGCCAAACTAAAGCCAGAGGATACTCACCCGTCCCTATTCCATTCGCGGGTGCATCCATCTTCTTCCATCTTCTTCAGCAATCTTGATTGGCCAGACCAGGATGACATAAAGCTACGTACACACTTCCAATTATTATCGTTGGTGAACGAACGACGAACGATCCTGCACGATATCTGCGAACGATCGTATAGCACCGATCCTGTACCTACAGATAACGACACGATCGTTCACAGATATTGTACACACGATAGATGCGATCGTTTGAACGATACAGGAAGTGACGTGCACCACAGGAAGTGAGTGAACGTTCGTTCACCGCGCATGCTCAGACCATGGACGATCAATGAACGACCGTACACACGATAGATGGTCAACGATCGTCGTCCAATCCGATCCGCCGGTCCGGTCGTTCATTTCCAACGACTATCCTCGTTCGTCGGCGTCGTTGGTTACTTTTTTTATGAACGATTTTTGCCCAATCGATCGTTCGTCGTTCGTTCGTCGTTCATTTCCAACGATAAAAATTGGAAGTGTGTACGCAGCTTAACTGTGGGTGTCCATTCAATCCCATAGCCTGGATGTAACCAGGTATCCTGATAACCAACACTGAACATGCACAGCTCAGCAAAGTTTGAAAACTAGGCCAGGGATTAGGCAGGTAAGAATTGCAGAATTTCCTGTCCCTTTCTGCAAAAATGTGGAACAAGCCTAACTATCCTAAGCCTAAAAAAACTATCCTTACAGTAAGGCTACCCTCACTTCAAGGGAAAATGCTCATTTTGGTTTAGGGGGAAGTTAAGAGCACCTTTACTGTGTTCCTTTCCTCCTGAAGGCTCCTTCACTGCACAACTCTTCCCCCACAGGCTCCTAATAATATTCGCTATACCTGTGGCAGTTCTGAAAGCTTACTATAAGTTTTTGATTTAGAAATAAAAAGAACTGCATGGAACAAAGCAGTCTAATTCAATATGCTACCTGAAGTGCACTTAAGGACAGATTTAATTTGGCTTTAGGTAAAAATAAACTTGTTACCTAAAATACAAATTCACTTTGCAGGTAAATGATTTCTATTCATGTAAATTCTTAACTGCAGTCTTACTTTTGAGATTTGTGCTGTCTGATCCTGTCTATTCTTAAAAATTGTCGAGACCAGACCCTGTGCTTTTTCATTTATTCACTCCTGCCACATATCTTCATGCTCCTATTTATTGTTGTGGGTGAATCTACATTCTTTTTTATTCAATTTTCTTAAGGTAGGTTCAGTGATATAAATCAGGCTCCAGGAGTATTGTGAACCCCCCCCGATATGTAATAATATGTGCCAGGGACGGGTTTATGACAGCCTGGGCTAAGAGGATGTGAGTTGAATGACACCAGCCGTCATTCACCTCAAAAGATGAGGCAGCATCTAGTGGTGGAGAAGAAGAACTGCAGAGATTAGCTCCAGATAAATTCAGCATTTCAGCAAAAAGTGCTTTTTTCCCGTTCATTTATACTTTATTCTTATTATTTTATTTTAATTAGAGTTATTCATAAAGAAATATTGCAATATTTTGTTTTTAATCCACTGCTTACAATGGGATTTACAGCAGGGAAGACCATTCACATAGTGCAGGCGTCAAATCCTGTGCAACCGTTGGACAATTAAACAGAAACAAATAAAAAAGCTCAAAATCGTATTTTATTTATTTTTTATTAAATTATACTTAGAAATTATTTTATACTTTATAGGCATTTCATCAAACTCTGGATAACCTTTTTATTCTATGAGAGAAGAACAAGGCATACAACCAAGCAAAATCTTCTGTAGATAAAACTAAAGTGCAATAACATAAAAACAAGAAAAAAACATAAAAATAACACTTTTATTTTGAAATGGTACAAAAATACAACAGGAAACCCATGATGATAACAGCCCGACTACACATTGAATAAAAATTGTGAGATTCTTTGCAGAATAACGAAGGACAGGACAATAAAATCCCAGCAATTATCGCCTGGATTAACTGAAACTCCGGTATTCCATTTCTTTAAAAATATCCTTTTGTGAAAGTGAGTTTGCAGCACCCAACTTTAGTGTAACAATAAAATGTTTCCATTATATTTCCCCTTTTTATTTAAACATTGATTATCTTTTACTTCAACTTTGAAACTATCACCAGGTACACGTGGAATTTGTAAGTATTCTGACTGTTCTGGTAACCGCCTCACTCCAATGCTTTTTGGTACTTACCATGAAACAATTGAAGCATCTATTTAAAGTATATCAATTATTATTATTATTATCAAGCAGGATTTATATAGCGCCAACATATTACGCAGTGCTGTACATTAAATAGGCTTGCAAATGACAGACAAATACCGACAGTGACACAGGAGGAGAGTACACTGCCCAATTAATTCTATATGCATAAAAATAGTGATCTGCATAATTTTAACAAAATTCTACAAATGGTAGATCCCTATGTAAGAACAGATGATCCTCTCTGCAGAATTTTGACCCTGTACCCCTACACTATATCAGACCTACAGCCCTCCATCCAGAAAAGTTTGCTCTTCTCAGCAAAGGTTTTAATTCAACACTGCTGCTGTTAGAGGATGCTTATCGGCCTAGCAATCCTGTGCTGTGTGCCATTACAGTATCAAACACTGTTTATTTTGTCCAGCGATGTCATTTGCAGCAGCAAAGAGAACTAAGTAATCGCAGCAGCCCCTGCTTTTCTTTAGTTGTGCAGCCTGATGTATTTTCTCGGCATCCCCAGCACGCACTGTGAGGCTGTACACAGCTAAAGGGGATTTTTGAGGCAGATTTCTTCCTGACTCTATCCTGCTCTGTCATTGGCTGCTGGGACTTTATAGCCTTTCTGCTCCCAAGATAGAAAAAAATACTTACTTTTAAAAGAAGACAGTAAAGTAGTTTATTTTAATATATCTACTTGTCATCCTATAATAAAATAATTTAAGCTTATGATGTATTTATATGTTTTATAAATCCTGAAATAGGTGTAAAATATATTTAAGTTGGTAAAATAGTTCTTGAGTTATTTTCTAGTTAACATATTGGCACTGCTGAATTTGGTTTAGGTCTTTAGGCATCCATAGCATCTGGTCATGAAAAGGATAAATATCCACGATTTCAGGAGTTCTTACTCAACATGTTCCAGGTCACTGATTCAGAAAATATTTAAACAATAATCCAAGTCAATTTTTTCAGGAGGAGATCAGCAGATGACAGCCTCCATATTTCTGTATTAAAAAGTTGATTTCAAATAGTATGAAATGTTTGTTCTCTCTAGCACATGTTTTCCAAAACAGTGACCATAACGCAGTTTCCTAAACGTAAACAGTGAAGTTTGTGATAACTATCAGCCTTTATTTTTCCGTTGTCTGGGTGTGAAAGTTACTATTCACTCCTTTGTATCTATAATACCTGTAAGAGATTTGTTACAGAACTTCTGATTGTCTGCTAACATCTATATGCATTAGGAGCCTCCTCCCATCAGGCCTAATATTTATATCTGGTTATTCTCATATTTATAATTCTTGTGGGATGTTTTCAGAAAATAACATAATTTTTGCCATACTAGCGCATTAGGCCCAATTATTCTGAAATGATTTGGGATATTACAATCCGGCTCTTAAATAATGATGAAATGTGTTGGGTAGAACCAGGGACATCATCCTGCAAATCTGCAAGTAAACAAATACAAAATACCAGGAGGATGAGGACTGGCATCTGGAATGTGAGATTTTATATTGGTTTTATTAACAATGAGTTTAACAGGTTTTATGCTATACAAGCACTGTGCTTCCTTTTCAGGGATTTGCAGGATAAGAAATATTATGAGGCATTTGGATGGTTTTATAAGTAACATCTAGAACATCAAATTAGCAGTATTAGAAGCTCTTGTTTGAAGGGGTCCTTGTTTTGGTGGTTGAGATTGTATTTAGGGAGAAGTACAAGAGTTCTTCAATAATAAACTTTTAGAGACTTTGGAAGCATCAGTTCTAGTCACACATTTGGATATTCAATGGACTATTTGTACATAGGATTGATTCCTATAAGGAATTGAAATAATGATGTTAATATTATACGTGTGTACTATATTTTTACTTTTTTGGTGAAATACTGACTGTCGAAATGTGGAGCACAGTTATTCATAAATTTTATAATTAACCTACAAGGGTGATAAATGTAGCAACTGGGTATGGATATAGGGAGACATATAAGAGAGCATTGAGTGGAAAAGTACAATATAGCAAACAATGTTTAGGTGTATCTTATATAGAAGTATTAACAATGTATTCATTATTGCAGAAAATATAGTTCTTCCATGTGCAGAAGAGGAGTGAAAATGCTGACATAGCAGAGAGGATGTTGGAGATATAGCAGGATGCAAAGGAGAGGAGTGTGGAGGGTATTTCAGTGGCAATATGTGCAGGACAGGGGTGCAAAGTGTTTTACTTAGACGATGTAATGGGTGTGACAGGGGGCAGTATGAGGAATCGTAGAGGAGGCACATCTGCTTCCTTGGTGACACAATAGTCCAATTGTGAAGAAGAAATTTACAGCATCTCTATGTAACTCACAGGGGAGAACGTTCAAAGCTAGGGTTGCTTGATCTTCAGATTCAGCCATTGCCTATTCCAAATAACTGTGAGATGACTGTTTAGGAAACCACCCCTGACAACTTCCTTGCTATAGGAAGCTGTCCATTGTTTACCCTAACAACATGATTGCGGCTGTTGATTTAGTAAACAGGCAGCTCACAACTGTTTGGTTGAGTAACCTTGTTCTGTCCTGTGACCTGAGTCAGGACTGATCTCTGGGATTTGGACGAGAGCTCCTAAAAAACTCCACATGAAAATCAGCTTTTAGTATACAGTACATAGAAAGAAGAGGGGTAAACACGGATGATACCCCGATTTCTGAGTGATTTGCTTCTGAAAGTTACTACGCATTTTTTAAACCACCACTAAAATATAGTGGGGTATGTAAGAAGTGCGTGATCAGTACAGCTGTCTTTATTATTATTATTATTATTATTATTATTAACAAACAGGATTTATATAGCGCCAACATATTATGCAACGCTGTACAATAAATAGGGGTTGTAAATGACAGACAGATACAGTC
The DNA here is from genome assembly GCF_032062135.1 of Pyxicephalus adspersus. Classification (NCBI taxonomy): domain Eukaryota; kingdom Metazoa; phylum Chordata; class Amphibia; order Anura; family Pyxicephalidae; genus Pyxicephalus; species Pyxicephalus adspersus. The sequence continues at coordinate 54,059,512 of NC_092868.1, forward strand.
AGTGACACAGGAGGAGGAGAGGACCCTGCCCACTCTAGGGCAGGGGTGTCAAACTCAAATACACAGAGGGTCAAAATTAAAAACTTTATTAACTTTATTATTAAAAAATCGAGGAAATGTTTCTTTCTCATTAGATATAAATCCTTTTCATATGGAAACCAGAGATATTTTGCTTCACATTCAATCTGGAACAAGATTATAATAGAGAAAGAGGCATACATTTTTTTTATTTCGTTTAAGAAAAAATCTGATGCCTCTTTCTCTATTTGTAGCTTTCTGAGTTAAATTTCAATGATAACATTTTTGCATGGGCTAACAATAATAATAACAATAATCTTCTATGAAAATCCAACCATTCAAGTCCATGCCTTGGAGTAGCAAGGAAAAGTACAGCTGAGGGGGAGTGCTGGAAATGCCAGACACGGCCAATGTGGAGCTAAAAGTTATTGAAATTGATATGATGAGTTGATCACCTGCTTAGTTCAAAATTTCAGTAATTGCCAGCCATATCCCCATAGTATTGTAACAATTCAAAATAGGCAGAGAAAAGGGGACTTAATTGGCACATATATAATTTCAAGTAACAAAAATGTTTTATTTAGAAAATTTAAAACACCAATAAAAGATTATTCCATTTGTCTGAACATCCAAGACGACACAATCTGAACAATAATGTTGCTCATATATAGGACCATTGTATATCAAATGGCATAATCCTTTATTGGTGTTTTAATATTTTCAAAATAAAAAGTTTTTTGTTACTTGATTTTATATATGTCCCTTTTTTTCTGCATATTTTGAATTGTTACAATGCAGAGCTAAATCTTATGAGTGGCCCGCCGCTGGAACTCCCTCTTCATTGAAATAGCGCCGCTACTAAAATTCCCGGCATTATTTGCGTCTATAAAACAGTCCAATGCGGGGCCACGCATAGGCAGAGAGCCTACTGGTCTATAGAAGCGAGTGATGCCGGGAATTGTAGTAGCGGCACTATTTTAATGCAGTGGCAGGCCGGCTGCAGTTCATATTTAGGATTCCTTTGGGGGCCAAAGAAAAGGATGTTGGGGGCCAGATTTGGTCCCTGGGCCAGAGTTTGACACCCCTGCTCTAGGGGGTGGGGGATGATTTAGAATTTGAAGATGTACTAGAAGGTAATGTGATAGAACACAATCAGATGAAGAAGAATTCCAGACACATCCACTTCTGCCTTTTTGCCATCACACTCACAAAAATGTGTCTATGTAAGTGAATATTGGCATAGAACTGTGAGGAACATAAACATCCTGACTCTTTATTTTTGATTATTCATTTTCCTCAGGAAGTCAGACTTTGGAGTGCATTCGGCAGGATTTGCCTGAACAGCTATTTTCGGGTTATTGTTGCATGTTCTGTAACAGTCACTTAGCTAGAAAATGAATGATGCTCTCAATAGATGCATCGTACGCCAAAAAACAGGATTCACAGCAGTAACCTGCACAGTATTTATGTTTAAATAGATTATGTTTAATTTAATTTTCTAGTAAACATATTATAGTTTAACTTGAACGGCTATCCCTTATGCCTATGATTTGCATTTGTATGTAGAAGTCTGTTTCCCTAATGTGCCTAATTTTAAAACATACCGGGTCAAATATCAATACAAGGTCTGCTTTCCTGTTAGGAAAGAGATATTACCATTGCCTGGGTGCTTTTGGGTGGAAGGGGGGGTCTGTAAGCTTGAGTACTCCCTATTGCTTCTATACATCTGAATTGGAGATTTGGGAACCACTTTGTCAGTTTGTGTTTCCATTATTTGAGGTTGCAGGACGAAGTGAAGTGTTGCCTCTGGTCATGCAGTTGCTTTTTCACCTCTGGAGGAAGAATCATACTGTAACAATGGGCAATGGTACAACAAAACGGTTGCCAAACGCCCTAGTTGACAGATAGGGGCACCCAGGAGTGACTATGTGGGGTTTTTTTTTAGGTCTGAAGGGGGCCCTACTGTGCTTATCTCAGCATTCATTAAACATTCTTAAAGTCCAACTTTGTGTTCCACACTGCCGCCCATGCTATGATTTTTAAAGAAATACCTTTTCCAAAGTGTTTAGGCAGGTCACTGCAGGATTCTCTCCCTGTTTGCCTCCTCCCCAGGCTGGGTGGTCTTTACTAATGACATAATTGCGGGATTCTGTACCAGGATGAAGACTGTCATGGTGACTCTGTTCACTGAATGCCATCAGTCTTCTAAGTTGAGTTAAAATTCAACTACACCCATAACTGAACAAGCCAAAAACTTGATGGAATTTTGATACCTTTGGGAATTTAAGAACTTGTGCTATAGCTGTTATCTTATTCATTTAGCCAGGACCTCTGAAGATTTTTAGTTTCCTGGTAACAGTGGGATTCTTCAATTGCTAATCACCTACCACTCCTTAACTCTTTATATAGACACAGGGTTTTCACTGTTCCATATACAGGGATGTTGCTAACTATAGACTAACATCTATAACTCTTCTAACTTTAAGTGTCATATTAAAAAAAAGGAAAAAGCTGTAATGTTGTGTGCAAGCATGTGTGAAACAGTTATTCCCTCCACTACTTTGCTTCCAAACATTGTTTTTATTTACTTATCCATTTGATTGCTATTATACATTGCCTTGTTCAATTTCAAGTTTAGTTTGGTGTCAATTAACCTGGTAGACCGAGGACATCTTGTGGTGAAGAAGAGGTACTGTAGAGAGAGCAAGTAGGTATTGGTGTCTGAATTTTTATTTTAAGACCCGGAATAGGAGTAATTTTTGAGAAATAAAAATTCAGCCTGGAGTTGGGCTTTAAACATTCCCTGATTTACAAATGACCACTAGAGAAAAGATTTACAGATCTGTGAATAAAACACATTATTCACAATACATAAAAAAACAACAACGTCGAAATTCTGAAAATCTTTCAACCGGAAATCCGCATTTACTATAAATTCTCTGTAATTCCCCTTGAAGAAAACTAGATTTATCATGCACCAGCCAATTCGTTCATCAATAAAGATGCAAACAATTGGGTCAGTGTAAAAACATGATTGTACAGACCTATTTATGAAAATGTTGTTTGTGCCCCATAATGTGGTTTTCATACTCCAACCCTTCAGCTTGTATAAAGGAGTCAGAGGTCACATGATGTCATGGCAACCAACTGACCTCATACACTGCAGCAGGGACAGTGTGAGATAAAGCAACAGCTGATAGGAATTCATCTACTAGGCCTAAGGTGACCTCAGACCCCCTCACAAAAGCTGAGTGAGTAAAGCAAAAAGCAAATACTAATATCCTATAACAACCCTCTCAGACTAAACATTTAGATGTTTGCTTAGACCAGTGGTGATTGGTAATCTTTAAGATTTGGAAGCTCTAGTGATGTGATCTCTTGCTGGAGTCCCTGAGATATAATAGTAATAAGTTGTTAGGTGATTCAGCCAGCCAGCATGCAGCAACAAGTTAAATATCAGTTATTACCGGGCTTCCTTTTTACTGAAAAATATGGAAGGAAGGATACACAGCTGGGCTATGTGTACAAATTCCCTTTTTACACATAAATGCCATTCCGAGATTATTATATCATCATGGGGCTACCACTGATGTAAACACAACCATTATAACTTTTCAGAGAACACTTGACACATCTTAGCTACCACTAGAACCACTGGGGTTCTCCTCTATTTTAAAGCTGAATTCTAGGCAGATATAAAGATGCAAGGTAATGCCGCTCTTTATTCATAAATGCATACAATAATTGTGTCTTTTAAACACAAGAAATAAAAGTACCTGAATCTGACCTGCTATTATCCTCTTTTAGTCCCTGTAATATTAAAGTATGAAGGGAAGAAGCTGTACAAGAAGTCAACCTGTTCTTGTGCTGACATGAAGCATGCTGATAGGAAGAAAAAGCAAAATGGCAAAGAAATGAGCTCATCCTTGTGCTGCTTCTCCATCTTTGAGCCTAATTTATTAAGGCTCTCCCAGGATGGAGAGGATACATTTTAATCAGAGAAGCTGGGTGATCCAGCAAACTTTGAATGGATCTGGTCCAAGATTCAAAATATTTGCTAGCAAATAGCAAATGACTTTGAAAAAATGTATTCCAGGTTTTCTGGATCACCCAGCTTCATTGCTGAAAGTGTATTGTCTCCACCCTTGGAGAGCTTTAATAAATCTGGCCCATTGTGCCTGCCCCTACCATGTAAATGTCCAGTTGCAGGATAGGCGCAAGTCCCGAATGTCCTGAGCTCAATTTATAGCTTAAAATATGCTGGCCATCAGTCAAGAACATCTATCAAAAAGTACTATGGGGGAAATCTCTGGGCTGAACCTGAATATTGCAGCAAAAAGCTGGTTTTGTTATTTTGATCTCTTTTTGAAACATTTGTTTTGTTATTTTTGGATATAATTTTGCTTAGGTAATTTTAGAAGAATACAAATGCTGGTGTCATAGGAAAATGTGGACCAGGCTGATATACATGTAGGAGAATTTGTTAGATCAAATCAGTAATATTTATAAAAAGCGGTTACAATTTTCCATAACCTGCAGAAAGCAATCTGACCCAAGCTGACATTTTTTGCAATGCATCTATCTCTGTACATCATTTATACTACATCAAATCACAATACCAAGACAGATGTAATAGAGCAGAACCTTGATATTTATCATCCATAAACATTACGAATATAAAGGCTTTATAAATGACTCCATAAAAAAGGAAATCACACCGGTTTCCAGATAGAAAAGTTAAGACATAGAACTGCTCCTTGGATGTAGCAATTGGCATAGGTTTTATAGATTTCTCTTCTTTACAAGCTATGGCTTATATGCGGGCTGCTTATATCTGTAAGAGCCAGAAATACACTTCATATGTAAACATATCCATGATCACCTGTCTTGGTTGTTATAATTCCTCCAAGAGCAGTTGAATAAATTACTGAAAGTGTTTCCATATAGAAAATACTTGGTGGTAATTACCCTTTTATCTGACATGAGCCCTTACTATACAAAATAGTTCACCTTTTTTATTATTGCAGTATTAGTAAATGTTGTCTGAGGTTTTTTTCATGATTAACACCTTGGCTTAGCATGTTGTTTTTGTTTTCTTTTAAGGCTGGTCATTATAAGAGACCTGATTACAAGTTCTGCTGATTTTAAACTGAGCTTAAACGTATTGGTGATGTCTCAATGGGAGTGATCTCAGCTAAAGACTTTCCCTTACTGACACATCTAGTAATTTTAATGACAGTATGGCCAGTATAAAATGTGTTACCTTATTTTGTGGCACTATACAAAATGAACTTTTATACAGAATTATTAACATCGGTGACACACTAGACAAGAATAAAATGGTAGCCAATTCCCTTTCTCCGATCAAGTTTCTTAACTCCCGTGCAGACTAGTTTGCTCCTAGAAAGTTTGGGCTTCACAAGACTCTAAAATTCACAAAGTCAAAACTGTATGAAATAAAAACCTTTTCATAGAACAAATGCTGATCATCAAACATTTTTTTGTACCTCTGTAGTATTAAGAAGTTTCCCTTATAAAAAACAATTCACATTGCTACATAGTTCATTGAAGTTAAGTTACTTTACCTTCCTTGTGTTTTTTACAACACAAATCATGATAAGTTGTACCGCTTTTGTTCACATTCCCTCACAGAGTTTAGGGGTTTGATGTATTTTTGGTACCTGTTTAACAAGAATAAATTGTTCTGCTCTTCCTCAGGCCTGTTTCCTTTGAATGTTTTGTATCTTCATATTGTTTTTTTTTTTCAGAAAGAAAAGGTGCAAATTCTCTACTGGTGATGTAGTAAATCAAATAAAAAAAAAAAGATGTGGTTTAAAAGATGTATATGTAACCCAGAAATCCTTGTAGTCTTTACAGATGGCCCACTGTTCCTATTCCTGCGCCATCAAACTCATACATTCTTTGTAAGACTCCATGTCCCATGTTATCTCCGCTGAGCCTTTCTCATTATATCTGCTCCAGGCAGTGATGTCTTAACTCTCCGCGAGGAGTTTCTTGTGTTGAGAGAGTTCGTTGACTACGAGAGGCACTGTTGGTTGTGGAGCGAGTGGATGAAGAACCTGAGCGTGAGCTTCTGGAGCCTGAGGAGCTTGATCCAGGTTTCATCAGCCGAGCTTTAGGAGCTTCAGCATCCTCCCTGAAATATTAGCACACAAAATATTTGAACTTAATGGGTGAAGATTTTCATTGCTATAGGAAAAATGTAGGAATGTGCTTAAAGTGAACCTAAGTTTTAACTTTTCATAAAAGAATTAACAACCCTTTTATATAAAGTAAAAATATTCTTCTTTTTTTTTTTAAATGCAACACCCTTGACAGAATGGGTGCGCAAAGCTTCCCAGGATACCTACGTCATGCATCTTGGGAGGCTCCTGGCTGCTCCTTCTGTGCATGCCCGACCCGAGTTCCCACTATGTGTCTTGCTGGAGGCAACTGAAATAGATCCTATCTCCACTGCAACACTTTTATGGATCCCTCTCAATCTAGTCCTGGAATTGAAAATCACTACTCTAAAGTCTGGGATTTGATTAGGTACTTCAGTGGGTTATTGGCTCTGTATGCCTGTCTCACTTTTTTTAAGAAATCCACTTCAGGTATGGTCAGTCCCCAAGTTTTTCTTTGGTGGGTGCCCCATGATTAGCAGATAAGAGATAAATGTTTACTAATTGGCCTATACAATGTTAGGCTTATCTTTCCCGAAATGCCCTGCCCTCCTTAACATTAGACCTTCCTTTTGTACCAGTACACAGTTCCATTTGTTGACGTACCTATTTACTTCTGCTAAGGTTTGAGCTTTGGGGAAGGCCTGGTGGTCTGCCACCCCTACAATAACCCAGATAATAATAAATATTATTATTATACAGTATTTATATAGCGTTGGCATGTCACTATCTGTTTCTCAAAGGGTCTCACAATATCCCTAGCATAGTCATATGTCTTTCATACAAACCAAGTGCTAACCACTGAGCCACCATGCATAAAATGGCTCAGGTCTTTGCTGACAAAAAAAATTATGACAATCCTAAATGACTCCCTGGATTTCAGTTAGTGTTGTCTCCCTGGGTTGATAGTGATAGGTTGGATGGCCTTGATCACACTTTGCTCCTCTTGTAACACTTATGTCCTTGTGTGTCTTGGACTTTTCCAACCTCCAGCCTAGCTGGGGATTATTTACCTTCCAACCTCCTTCCCCCTCCTCCCTGTTTTTTTCTATCTTGCTCTTTTCCATTTTTTCTATTTTTTAAGGTACATCTGCAGTGTTTTTCCCTTTTGCTAAGGCTTTAGGTAACGATAAGTCTTTAATGGGCAAAATGGGGTTGTAAGTAATTCTGCTGTAATTTCCCAACTGAACCTAGATATGTATTACTCACATTCTAATAAGTCTGTTTCAGCATTCATATTTCCATATATGCCTTGATTTTCTGTTCCCAATTTCTCTTCTGTTTTGTACTAACACGAGACCGGACTATTTGTAAATTTCACTTACAGTATGCCCATTGTACAGCAATTTTATTGCTGTTGATCTTGTTGTAATACTTTGTTACTGTTTCTACCTTTACTTTATTAATACAAACTGATTGAAACTAGATAATGGTGTCCCAATGGATATAAATACCCGGGTACTTTCCTAACATTCATTAGTGCAAAGAAATGGCTTGGACAAGGTACAATGCATTCTCAACTTTACAAAAATAAGTTCAGGTCCTGTTTACCAACATTTTGTTAAGGTACCTTAGTATTAATTAGTTTACCTTATTTCATTTAAGAATTCATCTTCTTCCCTTTTCTTGAGCTCTCGTCTCCGTAAAACCATCCAGCAGATAAAAAACAATACAAGTACACCACCCACGGTTCCACAAACGGTTCCAGCCAGGAAAGCCACATTAGTAGGAACTGTAAAGCAAATTAGAAAAAAAAGCAGCATGCATAAATCTTGATTAAATTGATTGGTTTAAACTCATTTGAATTGTAATCGTATAAGTCACCAAATAGAAGCGTTTATAGCGGGCAGGTTGTATTTTGTCGTACTGATTGCAGTTAAATAGTAAAAATAACTCTTTGTGTGACTGATATTTGAAAAAAATTTATTAATGTGACTTACATTGTACTGTCAAATTTATATTGCATATCCTTCTTCCAACATCATTACGTACAATACAACGGTAGGAGCCGTTGTGATCTGCACTCAGATTTTGCAGCACTAATCTCTGGGGGGTGTCTGAAAGAAAATACAGAAACAAGGTGTAAGGTGGGAATGTCTTCTAAAAAGCCACAGCTTTGCAGAGATGCAGCCATACGCTTTTTGCATTAATAGTGATAGAAATAAATTCAGTAACATGTCTCACCAAAACGGTGAGTGCTCGGTAAGGCCACTGCAATATCACCCGTTTGCTTTATCCGTTCCCAACGATATAACATAGGTGGGCTCCCAGCTGATGAACTGCAATGCAAAGTGATATTTCTTCCTACTATCTGTTCCCCTTCAATCCAGCAGTCAGGCTCTGAAGGCTTCACTGTAAAAGAAATAGAAATGTGTAGACGTCTGAGATATATCATCTACCATTATTCTGTTATCCACAGTCTTGTCTACTGGAAGGAGTGAATGTTTGTAAAGCTGTTTACTATGACTAGCAGGGACAGTAAATGTAGATTGACTCATAGAAAAATCATTGTACAACATCCACACCGAAACCAAGCTGCTGTGCCAGCCACTGCATATTGCTAATTCCTTCCAAAGACAATAGCTAAACTACAAATTACTTAAAATGATTCCTCCAATGCTTCTACTATATGGATGTATTTTGTAGCCAATCTAATCCCTGGTTGCTAAGATCCTATATTGTGGTCATAGCTAAAGTTTAACCCTTGTAGATGTTGTTTAGCTTGCTCTGGTTTCCCTATATTTTTATGTAAATCATTCAATGTGTTTTCTAGCATGGGTCTAGAGCAGCGGTTGCTAACCAGTGGTCCATGAGAAAAGTTTAGTGGTCCACAGAAAAATTTGGACATTATTTACAATTAAATGCCATGTTTTAATTGAATTAAAACAAAGCCAAATATTCTAATTCCTATATTCTGTGTGACAATTTTCACCTTTATATTGCACTAAATTCATGAACTGTACTAAAGATAGAAAAACAAGGGAGGCGCAGCGTGACGTCAGTGTAGTCCTACGTTGTATGAGGCAACCGTTGCCAAGCCGTACGCTTCAGTATTGTTTCCACCATTACACCCCGTCACCCCGCTCCGCCAATAGCGATTCTCATCTGATTGTTTTTTTTTATTTCTCAGTTGTTGTTTCAGGTAAGTATGACCTTAACTGTGTATTTTCTTTAACTGTTATATTTAATGGCATCAAATAGTTTGATTTGATAACTATCATAACTATTGTTATCTAATATTATCATAATAAATTGATTTGATAACTATCACATAAATAAACCCATAATGAGTGAGATAAAGCAAACAAATATTTTGCATTTCTTTAATACTAGCTGATAAATGAATCAGAGCCTCCACAGTCCCCGCCAGGCACCATTAAGTAGATCATTACAAATGGATTTCTCATTTTTTTAAAAATTTTTTTTTTTTAATTATTTTGATTTTATCATTGAGATGAAATTTTCTAGCACTGTGCTCAATCCTAATGACAACCTCTGAGCTGGCAATTTCCTTTAACACATACTTACCTAGAACCTTCAGTCTGATATATCTCCATTCATATTGGCCGGCGTTTTTCACTTTGCAGGTGTACAGACCGGCATCGCTTAGCTCTAGAGATCTGATAAATATAGCAGCATCTCCAGCTAAGAAGTTGGAAATAAATCTGTAACGACCCTTCAGTTCTTCATTTTCATAGACTTGTCCTCCACTGTAACTGAGGATCTGTGAAGTAAGAAAACAAAACGTTTATTCTCTCCTCTGCGTTTCTGCAAACACTTAGGATGTTTATAGCCCAAGTGTGCAAAGTCTCAAGATCTCTTGCTCTATACATTTGGGTTTTGTTGTGTTTCTGTCTATAGGAAGCAGATATAATAGAAGTTGTTTAAATTCTTTGTGACAATACAATAGTGCAGAGCTGTTTCAGAACGACAACAACTGTTTATTAAGAATTAAAAAATGGTTAAGCATTCCCATATCTCCATATGTCATATACCAGTGGTGGGCAAACTTTTTGGCTCAGGGGCCACAATGAGTATTACATTTTACTGGGACAGTAATAAATGGATGGAGAATGTTTGTATGAGCTGATATAAATGATCTGTCAAAGCCATTACCTAAAAGTGAAAGAAAACTTATATTCATATTCAGTGTGAACAGTGTTGTTGGTAACTCTTGTTTGCCAGTGGACAATTTTGTACAAATATCTGACGGGCCGGATTAACAAGTCCAATGGACCATATATAGAGAACAAACAGATTTAGCACCCGGTACAGAGCCTGTCCTTAATAATATTACAGTATTTATATAGCACCAACATATTATGCAGCGCTGTACATAAAATAGGGGTTGCAAATGACAGATAGACACAGGAGGAGGAGGACCCTGTCCCAAAGAGCTTACAATCTAGGAGGTGAGGAAGCAGCATACAATACGAGGGGGGTCATTTGTGGGACAGAGTAAACCAGCACCCCCCTTTTCTGTTTCCTGGGCAGTTGAGGGTAGGCCTAGCCCTGTGCAATGCCAGCTTTCTGAAAGTATATGTCAATGGAGGGTGCCTGCTTATCTTCTACAATACTTTCATTGAAAGTCTTGTTTTCAATACAATAATTGAACCTAATGTACGTTTGTCAACACAAAAGCATCAGAACTATTTTTTTTTACTTGCTTTTATTTTCCAAGCTTTCCTCCCTCACTCACAAATTATATGTCTGTTATGCAGCTTTTGTTAAAACAGCAATTACATTGACATTCAGCGATTTTTTTTTTTTAACAAAATCTATGATTAAAATAGGTAAACTAGAAAAGATTTATACCTCACATATAAACAATCTTACCATGTTATTTTTACATTGTAATACATACATACATATATATATTTATTTATTGTGCATAGTCCAGCTGATTTTATTGTTCTTGATTTGTGGTGGGTTTTTGGAGAATGCAGAAATCAGTGAAGCTTAGGAAAGAATGTTTTTTTGGACCTTTTATAAAAACAATGTTTACCAATATTATGAATAATATTATTGGTATTATTAAACGGTATTTAAAAAAATGCTAACATATTACGAAGCGCTGTACAATAAATAGGGGTTGCAAGTGAGAGACAAATACAGACAGTGACACAGGAGGAGGAGAGGACCCTGCCCTGAAGAGCTTACAATCTTGATGGTGGGTGGTGCTTATATTGTCATCAAAGAGGAAATAAACTGAAATAAACTCTCCTTCGCAGATCCGTTGATCCCTTTGGAGGTTTTGTGGATCCGGTTCCTCGTCGTCCTAGAATCCTCTTTTGCGCTGAGCTCCACCATCTTCTTTCCCCTTCTTCCTCCTTCTTACGTCCCCTGATCTTGTGATGCACAGGCACAAGAGTGCCGATCTCACTGCACATGTGTTTTACTCATTGAAGAAATAGCTCCTTCTGCGCATGCTGAAGATCAGGCATGCTCACAAGGAACAGCCAGAAGCCTCCCAGGATGCATGACGTATGTATCTCAGGTGCACCCATTCTGTCTTGCGAAAGTGATCAAGACAGATTTTTTTAAAAAGGGTAAACCCTGTGCAGTCTTGGAGAGCTTTAATAAATCAGGCCCAATGCGTACATTCAGACTTGTTCAAATATAAACATATGTAAAATGCTGGAAACTACCTTTGCATTTAATTTTAGGTTCTACATGTGTAGGATTTAATGAATATTAAAGTAATATGAACATTACCACTTTTTGGCCGTGATCAGAAGCATTTAATAGCCACTCAATGTCCAAGTTGTTTCCTGCCAATCCCAATCTGTGCTGACACGGCAGGGTTATGTTTTCCTCAGATACACTTTCAATCTCTGTCTGCGCTATTGCTCCAAAGAAACAGCAGAGACCTGTGAATGATAAAAAGTAAAAGAAATGTTTAGGGTCATTGTATTAACGCACATGCTTCATAAACGGTTCATTAGATTGTGAGCTTCTTAGACGAACAGTTAGTGACATGACTATGGACTTTAAATTGCTTCGTAATATTGTTATAAATACATGATCATGATAGTAGGAAATTCCTTTACATGGGTTGTTATAAATTTAATCAAGCAATTAGAGTTTTGTCCACAAGAGTGCGCTACAGATCTGGATATCTTGCTTGGCCCCTGTCATATCTCACTGAATTCCTCAAATGCTTGTGTTTTCTATGAGGGAGATTGTTGAAATGCTAGGGATTAGCAGATCTTTGTATATGAGCTTGTATACTGCTAATAAATGCCTCGGAATACTTGTAAAATAAGGTCAGATCATTTCAAAGTTCTCAGAAAATACCACCAGTCTACCAAGATTATTTTGGAACAAGCGTGCAGCCTAAATTGCTTCTTGTTTTTGTACACCTATATATTATTATTACACAGGATTTATGTAGCGCCAAAATATTATGCAGCGCTTTACAAAGTCCCTAGTTGTCCCTCAAAAGGGGCTCACAAGCTAATATCCCTACCATAGTCATATGTCATTAATACAGTTTAAGGTCAATTTTAGGGGAAGCCAATTAACTGCATGTTTTTGGAATGTTGGAGGAAACCGGAATACTGGAGGAAACCCGGGCAAACACGGGGAGAACCTGCAAACTCCATGCAGATAGAGTCCTTGATGGGATACGAACCTGGGACCTAGCCATGCTGCCCGTGAATATAATTTAAAACCTTTATAAGCATTGGTTTTCTGTTTTGAAACCGCATTATGTATCAATTGGTATGATACTGATAGACCTGAGAAAGACAAGAACGTTTTAATAAAGAATTATGCCATTAGTTGTTTCAGGTCTCAGACTTTCTTTTTTTTTTTTTACAGATTTTCTACATATTGGGTCTGCAAAATGTGAACTTTGAGTGAATTAATTTAGGTTATGTTGCCATTATCACGATAACAACTAGAGCCTGCACATTTTATATATAGCCAGCAATTATAACCATACAAGTGTACCTCTCTAGCCACTTTATTAGGTACACCTTGTTTGTACCAGTTTGGACCCCCTTTTGCCTTCAGAACTGGCATAATTCTTGGCATAGATTCAACTAGGTGCTGAAAACATTCCCCAGGGATTTTGGTCCATATTGACATGACTGAATCACACAGTTGCTGCAAATTTATCAATTGCACGTCCATAATATGACTCTCCCATTCTACCATAACTGTGACTGTGGAGGCCATTTGAGTACAGCTCATTGTCATGTAAACATTTGAATATTGTGACTGGCACAATATCATGCTGAATCTATCAGAAGACCATAGAGACAGACATGATAGAGTTGGTAATAAAGGTCCCTAAGTGTTCCAAGAAATTATTTCATTTCACCACCAGCAGCCTGAACCAATTGATACAAGCCAGAATAGAGCTATGCTTTCATGTTGCCGATACAAATTCTGGTTGCAGAAATTAGGATACATTGGCATAGTGCACCATGACAAGCAGTGGTTGTGGCCACATTTCAGACTGGAAAAGGTCTGTAAAAAGAGTTAAATAAAACCTATACTCCAGTCCATGTACCTATAAGACCTGTATAAACCTCAGCACAATCAGTTTTAAAAAATTAAGATTTAATTCTTTGGATTTCAACTCCTAACAGGAACTAAACGAAAGGATACTTACCTGTTCCATTTCCATAACAGGTGCCGCCATCTTCTTCCTTTTTCTTTTCTGCATTCTGATCTTCAGCTATTTTGATTGGCTGGGTTGGGATGAAGTAAACCCTGCACAAGTGCACAGGAGCTCATTCATTCCCCACATGCACAAGGACATTTACACTAACTTAACCCACTGAAATCTGCCCATGCCTAGATTAGAGCCCAAACCACTTCATCCCTACATTCAAACCAACCTGTGCCTAGATAACAATACAAAATTATTATTTATTTATATATGTTACTTTTACCTTTTGCCCTTTTTTTGATTATGCAAACATTTTACCTTGAAACTATCACATTTGTCAAATAGAACTATGCACCGTCTTAAAAAAAAAACAAAATTTTTTTATATCAAATCACGGGGAGCAGAATACATACAAAAGCTAAAAATCAACTATTTCCATGAATTTCTTGCAGTTAAAGGTACACAGTTAGGTTCATAAATATTTGGACAGAGACAACTTTTTTCTAATTTTGGTTCTGTACCACAATTAATTTTAAATGAAACAACTCAGATGCAGTTGAACTGCAGACTTTCAGCTTTAATTAAGTGGGTTGAACAAAAAGATTGCATAAAAATGTGAGGAACTAAAACTTTTTTTTTTTTACACAATTACTTCATTTCAGGGCAAAAGTAATTGGACAATTGACCCAAAGGCTATTTCATGGGCTGGTGTGGGCAATTCCTTCGTTATGTCATTATCAATTAAGCAGATTAAAAGATAAAAGGTCTGCAGTTGATTTGAGGGGGGGTGTATGTGGAAGATTTTGCTGTGAACAGACAACATGCGGAGCTCTCCATGCAGGTGAAACAAGCCATCCTTAGGCTGCAAAAACAGAAAAAACCCATCTGAGAAATTGCTACAATATTAGGAGTGGCAAAATCTACAGTTTGGTACATCATGAGAAAGAAACAAAGCACTGGTGAACTCAGCAACGCCAAAAGACCTGGACGTCCACGGAAGACAACAGTGGTGGATGATCGCAGAATTATATCCATGGTGAAACCCCTTCACAACAGCCAACCAAGTGAACAACAGGAAGTAGGTGTATCGATATCCAAGTCTACCATAAAGAGAAGACTGCATGAAAGTAAATAAAGAGGGTGCACTGCAAGGTGCAAGCCACTCATAAGCCTCAAGAATAGAAAGCCTAGATTGGACTTTGCCCAAAAACATCTAAAAAAGCCAGCACAGTTCTGGAAAAACATTCTTTGGACAGATGAAACCAAGATCAACCTTTACCAGAATGATGGAGAAGTATGGAGAAGGCGTGGAACAGCTCATTATCCAAAGCAGAGCACATGATCTGTAAAACATGGCGGAGGCAGTGTGATGGCTTGGGCGTGCATGGCTGCCATGGCACTGGGACACTAGTGTTTATCCATCATGTGACACAGGACAGAAGCAGCCGAATGAATTCTGAGGTGTTCAGAGACATACTGTCTGCTCAAACCCAGCTAAATGCAGTCACATTGATTGGGAGGCGTTTCATAATACAGATGGACAATGACCCAAAACATACAGCCAAAGCAATCCAAGAGTTTATTAAAGCAAAGAAGTGGAATATTCTTGAATGGCCAAGTCACTCACCTGATCTGAACCCAGTTGAGCATGCATTTCACTTGTTGAAGACTAAACTTCGGACAGAAAGGCCCACAAACAAACAGCAACTGAAAGCCACTGCAGTAAAGGCCTGGCAGAGCATTAAAAAGGAAACCCAGCATCTGGTGATGTCCATGAGTTCAAGACTACAGGCTGTCATTACCAGCAAAGGGTTTTCAACCAAGTATTAGAAATAAACATTTTATTTTCAGCTTTTTAATTTGTCCAATTATATTTGGGGCCCTGAAATGAAGTGATTTTGTAAAAAAAGTCTTTAGTTCCTCACATTTTTATGCAATCTTTTTGTTCAACCCATTGAATTAAAGCTGAAAGTCTGCAGTTCAACTACATCTGAGTTGTTTTATTTAAAATTAATTGTGGTAATGTACAGAACCAAAATTAGAATAAAGTTGTCTCTGTCCAAATATTTATGGACCTATCTGTAAAAGGAAATATTATTCTTGTCCGATTTTATTACTGTAAAATATAGAAAAACACTTCCCAATGAAGGTATGAGCACACGTATTTACTAAGCTATGTGTTTTACCATCACCAATTTTTATATACTATCATTTTTTTTACTAATCATATTTCTATCATTGTGCAATAGCTTTCATATTGCATTTCTGGTTATCGGTAGCGGCAATTTAATCATTTCCACCTCTGAATGATATATTTTCCTGGATAAAACCAGTCACGTACGTCACTTTCCAGACCTTTCTTACCAGTCCTGAAAAATGACAACATCAATGGTAGAAAGCGTTGCTAAGTTACTGAACGCTAATGACATCGCCTGTGCCATTTTGCTAGGGCTGTTGATTTGTTTGAGCCATTGTATAAGTACTTCATGTCTTTCTGTGTCTGTAATAATATATAAATTGGTCCTATGACATAACTTTGTTATAATTATAGCCGCATAGAAACCGTTTAAGAAAATAAACCATTTAGAGTGAAATCACCAGGGCCCTTTTGTTATCAAATCATGCATGAATCTGAAATTTGCTGGTGGGCGCTTTGTATTTTAGCAGGAAATACCTGGACATAGGTATGCGTGATAGAACAAAAGAACGCCTTTCTTGCTGTAATAGAAGTCGTGTGAAAGCTGAGCTGTCAGTCAGCATCATGACATGCATAGGAATGGCTAATACACTGCAAAAGTGGCAGGTCCTTGGCATCCTTCTAGCTCATAGGTCGCCAAGCTTTTGGACCTCACGGACCACCAAATTCATAACTTTAAATCAGGTGGACAATTTATTTGAATTTTTTAAAAAATAAATACATTTGTAAAATAATGATCTTCCTAATGGTGCCTGACACGGACTGTGGAGGCTCTGACTCTTTAATCAGCTCAGGGTTAAGTGAAGTATTACTATTGTTACTATTATCATTAGTTGCATTATCTTTGGTATTACTAAAGAAATGCAAAATATTTGTTTGCTTTTTCTCCCTCATTATGGGTTTATTTCATTACAATCTAAGACCAAACAAAAAGAGGTACCGTAGTTATCAAAGTCAAACTATTCAATGCCATTAAAGGTCATACTTTCCTAAAGGAGCATCTGATAAATAAGTAAAATGAAACAATCGCATGAGAATCGGTATTGGTGGAGCGGGGTGATTGCTGTAATGGTGGAAACAATACTGAAGCGTACGGCTCGGCAATGGTTGTCTCATACAACTTAACACTACACTGACGTCATGCTGCGAATTTATTTATTATTATTAGAACAAAAAATTGCAAATAATGTCCAAATTTTTCTGTGAACCACCAAAATTTTCTCGTGGACCACCACTGTTCTAGCCTGCTCACCCATTACAATGAAACAAAGTATCAGTGTTAAATTTATATTTATTTGTTTTTACAGCGTACTGATTTGAAAAATCCTTCTGATTTTTGTAAATTAGGGGGAAAACAGTAATGATATCAGCCCTGAGGCAATTATCATATCGATGAGAATCATCTGACGTGTGTGTTCGTAGCTGTGTTTCTGTGGGGTTCTTGGCACATAGGTACAAAAAAAAATTAGAGCTGAGGAGCAGCACGTTCTCCCTCTGATGGAGGTTTTAGTGTAGTTTGGACCTTTAAAGTCCACTAATACAATTAAATGGACTTTAAAGGTACCTCTTAACAAATCACATTCTCCCATTATTTGAAAAATATTTAATTTATTCATTAAAAAAGCAATATACTTGTCATAATATATCGGTATAATATGCATCTAGTCTTAATTAGTATTCAACGCGTTTCGCAGAATCCCAGGTTGTCAGCATTTCAGGCCTGATGCATTGGCACTATAGTAAAGGACAAATTATAAAGATTATCATATTACCACAGAACATTACTGCATACCACTAATCTCACATTTGTAACTTGTATACATTTGCAGTAATCTTTTTGTATTATTGGTTTGTTTATTTTACCAATTAAAATAAAAATCATTAGCACTAAGCAGTACGACAGCACTGCACATTTATAAACCAACATATTTTACTTTATAAATGTACGTGTTGCAGTGCCAGTTTACAATGCCGCACCAGTATCTTGGCACAGCCCGATGAAGGTGCGTGGAGCTCTTTGCTCACATGACCTGCTCTCCTCCAATCACAGAGCTCTGTTTGCTCCATAAAGCACAGAGAGCTGCGTGAATGAATGAGCGAGGGTCACCTGACCTGTTCACCTTCAAGCTGAGAACATTCCACGGAGCTTCGCATGAATGCACCCTGTGGCCCGAGTTTGTTGTTGGTGTAGTAATGCAGTGCACAGCACTGGTTTGTTAAGCCAGGATTGCAAGGTGCATTGCTGTAGAAAATATTTGTTGTTTTTTCCTTCTTCTATCAGAAAAAGGTCAAAGGGGAATTTTATCCTACAGATCTATAAAATGCATTGGATCACAAGATCAAATTTTGAGTGATCGAAAATTATTTCATTCGATGCTGGTAGTGATAAATGTAGCCAAGGGTGGAAATGAATGCTTTTTATATATATTATACATCTGCTATGTAATGTAAACAACCTTATACACTGACAAGCACAACAAACATTTTAGGGTTTAATACATTTCCTGTTAAAGGATGAACACCAAGTACATTGAACTGAATTTTCATTCATGTTCTTGGGCAATGCACACTCACTTTGCATGTGTAGGGGATATCCTAATTATTTCTAATGAGCCCCTGACAATGTCAATGCAGTAATATAAAATCACCTTTGATTCACCGAATATATAAATATGGACACACATTTGTTGTGATGTTTTGGCATGACATAAATAAACAGGTTCCTCTAATTTTAGATTTGTCCAGTTTAACCAAAAAAAAAAACAGTTAAGAATTTTGCACATTATTATTGATTAATATATCACTATTATTACTGAATAATAAAGCACCATCATCTTCTGAGGAACTGTACGATTCATTTTTCATGCAGCATTAAAATTTATGCCCATGATAATAGATTTCTGCCCTTGACTTTTTCTTGCACCGTTAAATAACACCGGCACATTGACCACAGACAGGGGCTCACATCAAAAATCAAGCTGTCGCCTAAAACAACTTATCATCCTGACTGGAGGAGTTACACAAAGTGAATTGTGTTTGGGAGCCTATACATTTTGAATGGGCTGCAAACACACCAAAATGCTTGTCAATATATAAATCACAGATGGGAACACACGTGTTAGGTTTGTGTTTGTATTTGCACTGACATTGAAATAAATGGCACAGCAATGTACATCAGACCATGCACTACCTGTGTGTACCTAAGTATTACTGCAATGCATAGGGGTAAGGCCATCTTAAATAATACCATCTTATGGCTGCAATGGGTGAAAGATTTATGTTGGACCCAGCGTACTTTATTACAATTTTAATAAACCAACCCATCGTAAAGAATTGTTGATACTTGTTTTGTTGCAAAGCTGGGCTTACTTATGGAGAAAAATACACAGCCAGGGGAAAATACAATGGGATCTGCAAATGAAGAAGATAGAAAGTGAGGGCTTTCTTGTCAATTTTACATATATTTGAGATAAAGAAGTGTATCAAACAATATAATCTCTAGACAGAACTGAAATGGACTTATACAGCGCAAAGAATGGTTCAGTAAATTGGTACAAAAACAAAGTGAGGTTGTCTCTTTTTCCAACGCATTTCGCCATAAGGCTTCCTCAGGGGATCACAGAGACTTTAGGTTTACTGTATGAGTGAGGTTGCGTGGATAAATTAATGATTCCTCATAGGGGAGGTAAATATTGGCGGTACTGGGAAATTCCCAAATGTTAGAGGTCCAGGGAACTCAATTTAGTTTGTTTTGTTTATGTGCAAGATTGTGAGGGTAGATAGGAAGTTATTCTAGTATTTCAGTTTGTTCTCTTTAGGCACAATAAGGTCCGAGAGGTGCTGGACAGCGTGGCAGTAATTGAAACTGTAATTACAACTCCTAGGAGTCTAGAATCTTGAGCTTTTCTTCTAAATAGTTATATGAGAATAAAATGGGACCAGGGCACACTCATGTCTTGCAGTGCATCTTAAGAACATCCTTTTCATTTTTCATTTTTTCAATTTTCTAAATTTTCATTTGGAGTGCTGTAACCAGCATTTTACCATTCTACCAAATTTAAATAAGCCTTTGCTGTGTTCGTCCATGGCACATAGACCAGGCTTTGTGTCAAAATGGTTTCCATAATGGACAAATACCACCCGGGACATGGTTGCCATAGGCACCTAATTCACATTTTAAAACAATAGCATAGAATAATGCAATTAGCAGTTCACATAATGTAAATGCCAAAACACCATCTGTGCAATATGCTGCACAAATCACTCCTAACCTAAATAACAATTTGTAGCAGGAAACAATAACAATGTATTATTTATTCAACTTGTCATGGCAATAGTCAAAGTGTGGTAATTTTTAGCTATTGTTATTGCTGGAAAAGTGATTCTATCTCCAGCTATTCAACTGGATCATTGCAATAAGTCTTCATTTCTTCTCAATCATCTTTATTGCTTTTCAAATAAAAATTAATGGCAGGACCTTATAAATGTCAGAAATGGCATCAATGAGAAATATGTTAAACATTAGCTGGAGAAATAAAGCATAGTAAGATAGGAGTGCCATGGAAATATGAAAACAGAAAAATACATCTGTTGGGTCAATGGGAAAGCCAAGGACAATGTGAGATGTTTAGAGGGTCCGGTTAGAACAGGGACAGATATTTGCATTACATTAAACTCCTCATCCATAATGCACTGACACTTATTAGATTTTATTAGTACATCACAGGGCTCCATATACACCCCACATAGACAGCTAAAGTGGACCTACCACTTAATTGTTTACATTATATAAAAGGGTGGCTAACCCTTTATTATAATGAAAAAATACTATTTTCTTTTTTAATTTTTTGGGAAGGACCCCTTCCTGTCCATCTTTACTGCCGTGGCAGTAAACCCATAGATTGCAGTCTGCTTCTTCTGCTCAAGCCTGAGATAGGAAGGAGCTTTACTGGAACATAGAAAAAAATCTTGCTGATGTGCTGTGCCCATTTTTTTTTTACATTTGCAGAGAAGTACAAGAAGAACACGAAAAAGATTTTGGTGCCCCCTGTCCTGTCTACGCCGCAACTGCTGCACTAAGGTCGCAGAGGGATCATTTTTTTTAATGAAAGTTTTGCTTTATGTTGTTCCTTTATGTTGAACTTTCATTTAATACTTAGTTTGCCTACAGAAAAAAATGTTTCTAAAAACAGAACAAGCAACAAATAAAAATCACTAATAATTTTTTAATCTTAAACAGACCTAAACTCAACATTTTCACTTTACATAAATGGGTATCAAACCCTTATATGTAAAGGTAAAATGTTATTTATTTAAGTGCAACACCCTTTTTTTTTTTACAGCACTGCCCCTTTTAGTCTTGCATGCACAGAAGGGGCATTTTTTCCACTAAGGGTAAAAGATGCCGATCTCACAAAATGCGCAGTGATGGCGGTGCCTGGTGAGGAATTCTAGGATGATGCAGGACCGGATCGAGGGAAGGTGTAGTTCAGTGTAATTTTTTTTATTTTCAGTTTAGTTCTGCTTTAACAAAAAAGCTTAAACATTCACTGGTCACTTGGACCCCTTTAACCATCGGAACTGCTATACTTCTTCAAGGTGTAGATTCAAGAAAGTGCTGGAAACATTCTTAGGGACTCGGTCCATATTGACATGATAGCATCACACAGTTGCTGCAGATTTGTTGGCTGTACATCCATGATTTAAAGTTACTACATTTAGGTGGTCAAAGATTGTTAATGCCAAATTCTGACCCCACTAGCCAAATGTTGCAGCTGAAATTGAGACTTATCAATGGCACTGTATTTTCCAGACTTCTTTTCTCCAATTTTGATGAACCTGTTTGACTTGTCACCTAAGCTACCTGTTCTTAGCTGACAGGAGTACAATGTGGTGTGGTCTCCTGGTGCTGTAGTCCATCAGCTTCAAGGTTTATTGGGTTGTGGGTTCAGAGATGCCCTTTTGCAGACCCTGGTTGTAACAAGTGGGTATTTCAGTTATGTCTGCCTTTCTATCAACTTGAACCAGTCTGGCCATTTTCCAATGACCTCTGGCATGAATAAAGCATTTTTTTCATCCAGAGAACTGCTGCTCCCAGGATATTTTCCTATTTTCAGACCATTCTTTGTAAACCCCAGAGATGGTTGTGTGTGCAAAATCCCAGCAGATCAGCAATTTCAGAAATACTCAGACCAGTCAGGCACCAATAACCAAGCCACATTTAAAGTCACTTAACTCATTTGTTTTTCCCATTCTTATCATGTCTCGTCTGGACTATTCTAACATCCTCCTCCCTGGTATTCAGCTAACCTGACTCTCTACAATCTATTATGAATGCTGCAGCCAGACTCATCCATCCTTCCCACCGCTCCTCTTCTGCTGCCTCTCTTTGTAGTTCCCTTCATTGGCTTCCATTTCACCTTAGACTCAAAAGCTCCTATGCTGTGCTTCAAATCCCTCCACAACTCTTGTCCCAATTACCTTTCTGACCTAATAGAAAAGTACTATCCTAGCTGCTCTCACCGCTCCTCCAATGACCTACTAATGACTTCCTCACTCATAACCTCATCACACGCACGGCTCCAAGACTTTTCTAGAGCTGCCCCGACTGGAATGGTCTTCCTCCTCCTATTCAGCTTGCTCCTACTTTCTGCTCCTTTAAAAGAGTGCTCAAAACTCATCTTACTTATCCTATTCTGTCTTTTAAAACCCTAACTACTTCCGACCATTCCATATTCCCCCTCCTATTGTGTGATACTTCCCCCACCTCTTAGATAGTAAGCTCTTCGGGGCAGGGTCCTCTCCTCCTCCTGTATCACGGTCTGTGTTTCTCTGACATTTGCAACCCCTATTTATTGTACAGCGCTGCGTAATGTGTTGGCGCTATATAAATACTGTTTTTTTATTATTATTGTTTTATTATTATTATTATTAATAATAATAGTGAATGTGAATGTATAGTTTTAATTCTGCAGTTTTGTGACCTGTTTGATGAGGTCACAGGTCCTCCTTTTCTTTTCAAGCAGGGACATTCACATAATGACAAGTGAGTACTGATAGGAGTACTCTTACTGATAGCAGTACCATATTACTGTACTTCCCAGGAGATGCCTTAATCACAAAATTAGCTCACAGGAAGAATGAATTGTGTTGAATGATTCTGGCAATCAAATCAACCTGGAAGATAGGGAACATCTAAAAGACTTGTAGAGGACAGTGTAACATTGCCAGAGTACTGCAACAATCCTGCATTTTCTTTTCTTTTATTAGACTATTTCTAGGCATTCTGCTTTATGTAATGCAATCTGAGCACCTTTACCATAAACATAAACCTTTACCATCTTTTCCATAAACATGAAAATATAGGAGCTGACATGGCTGTTAAATTATTGACTCACTGGGTTCAATACTTGTAATGTTACTGATCTTTAATAGGTTTGAAGATTATTGGTATTCTTGTCCTGGATTCCAAATATTGAAAAAAGAGGATCAGCAAAACAGTCAGGCAACCAGCATTTTAATAGAGCTCAGCAATGGCAGCTTTCATGGCGAGATTCCTAATAGATCTGTTTTGCTATTACATTGATTTGCAGTGCCTACATCAAGTCAATGCCCCAGGATCATCATTGTTTATTTTCCTCTGGTTGTGCAAATGTACTTTAATTTTAGCAATGCTCCTACAAAGAAATCAGTAATTCTATTTGTATTGGTCTGGCTCTCCTTCATGGACAATAATGATTCTTGTATGCATAAGATAGTTGCATTGTGTTTTTAGTATTAGCTATACCCCAAATTGTTATTTCAATTTTGAATAGGCTGAATCATTATAAATCACCACAAATATCTTGAAAGCTAAAATGATGACATTTCCTATAGTTTGTGGCTCCACCCCAACCCACAATATTATTACAAGGGTAAATCTACCAATTATTGATTCCCTGGTATAAATATGCCACTGGACATAATGATATCATATAAGAGGACCAATCCTGGACTGTCAGTGTGTGGGGTACAGCGCAGGAAAGGAGGAGAGTATTGCAGTGCGAGATACCAATTGTCGCCAAGGATATTGGCATCATTTAGCTGTACTGCCACATTTTACTGTGTTCTGGATCAGGTTTGCTTTGTTGTTAGCAGACAAACAGTTAATCTATGTACATTGCTGCAATATGTCATCAGTGTTTTTATTGTACTTCTTCCAGACCCGTCACTTGTCTAAGATCTCACTGCCAAGTTTATAAATGGAAACCCACATCCTTCCAGAAGGTGGCAATGAGTTTTCTACTGTTTACCTATGAAAGCCAATAGATTTCTCCCTCTTTGCAGGGTCTGGTTCTTCTTGGCCATTTTATGAACTTATATTTTAGTTCGATTCAGTTCTTTTTCTAAGTTGAACATCTTCTCTTGCTGCAATTTCTCTATTAAACTTATACATTGTTTGTTTTCTTTGGCGCTTCTTCTTGAGAGGCAGCCAGCTTCAGGGAAACATCTGACATATCAGTGTTTAATATGTATGTTGTATAAATGATTGGATCTGAGCATATGTGCTGCGCCTTCCTTACCATGCTTGCTGTGTAAACAAACTGTTAACATCTACCACTTATCTGTGTCCACATTGATTTTTTTTTATTTGCTCTCATTTCTGATGTCTTTATTGGAGTTTATTGATTTTTTGCATTATTAGTAGATAATTGGCCCTATTTATCAACGTGTCTAATGGTGTAACTGTTCTTACCCCAAGCATCCAATCAGATTCTTCATTCTGTTATGCAGGGGATGGCAGCAAGAAACTAAAAGCAACCAGAAACAATCTATCTGCAGCCTTTATTGGCTGATTAACATGGGGGAACACTTGAAATAACTTTCAGGTCTTCAGGGAACCTCTGCTATAATTTCCATATGCACAGCACACAGTACATTAGTCTGGGGGTACATTGCTGGCCAATGGGGAGAATGTCACCCTTACAGACTGACCTGAGAGGTCCAAACTGCTCATTGTTCAAGGAACCCCGAGCAACATCTGGAGGAACTCTGGTTGAGAAACAAAGGTTTAATGTGTAAAGCTGCATACACACATGCGATTATTGTGGTTGGAAAGGACCTTTCACGATCCTTTCCAATGACAAAAGACTGCACAATGCATGAACGAGTGCTGTACATACAGCATCTTTCTGCTCTATGGAGAGTGGAGGAGGAGAATGATAGAGCGGCACCCTGCCGCGCGCTCTCCCCCTTCTATTACGATCATTCGTTGTCCATCATTCATGGATTCGCCAGGATGGTCGTTCGGACGATGGATGACGGGTGCTGTACACGCGCCCGATTCTCGCCCGATACCGGCCCTGAGCCATTGGATGTGTGTACATAGCCTAAGACCTATTTGGTATGCTTTGTAGCAACCTTTTAGAAGCATGAGGGCCAATTCATATTGTTAAAGGTGCATTTATATCATTTTGAATGGTCTGTCAACAAATTGCACCTGCACCATTTTTCCAAGGCTGTTCTCCCCATCGCTTTATAATGCAGCATGCTATGATGCAGGAATCGTGTATATGTTTATTATATATATGGATATTCAGTGCAGTACCATGCATATATTGAAGGCTGAAGGTTAAATGGATAATGTATAATGCATTATTGCAATACACATAATATTTGATAAAGAGAACCCCCCTGTTCATAAATAATGAAGATTACCCTTCCCAATACCACATCAGTAAGCTCCTTCTATCCTGCACCACGTAAACAAGAGAGGGGAATAATATGAATAAATAACCGGAATGAGTTTACAGCTGCTGAACTCTATAAATCTCTGCTTAGATTTTTATATTCAACTGTTTTAAAGCCTTTGCTCCCTAGTGGCACTCGGCCATTGTTGCCCCCTATAAATTGCAGGTTATAGTGATGTTTTTTTTCAAGGCATTACTGAGCATTCACTCAGAGACTGATAGTGCTCCCAGTCTGGGAATTGTGCACTGATAAACTGGTCTGATTTTGTGGACAGAACACATTTTTCCCCAGTAAAGCAGCTCCTTATTGTCTACTGCTCATGTCAAATTCTTCTTTCTGGCTTTGGTTATTTATTTGTTTACTTTCTCCCATTTGCCTGTGTACATATGTTATTGTGACTTGTGTTTGTGATAATGAAAAGATGAAGATTACCATGCACTATATTGCAGAATAAAAATAACGGTATACCTACAGTACACTACTTTTAGACCTCTAACGGCGTTATTATCCGAGTTCGAGCATTAGTTTGCTGTGGTTGTAGTCTTCGGAGCCAATATTATAGTAATTTCACCCAAACATTTATGTGTCATAACAACCGGAATAAATATTTGTTCATTTGCAACCAGAAACAAAAGCCCCTTCCCCTATTTATGAAACATTACATTTTTATGATGCTGTTATTATTATTATCAATAAACAGGATTTATATAGCGCCAACATATTACACAGAGCTGTACATTAAATAGGGGTAGCAAATGACAGACAGATACAGACAGAGACACAGAAAGGAGGAGAGGGGCCTACCCCGAAGAACTTACAATCTAGGACGTGGGGGGAAGCTGTTACCGTACTTAACTAGATTGGCCACTATTTACAGATACAGAATCCCAGCTAAGGTATTTCATTTGGTAAGTAATATGTTGTCACTGGTATTGTCATAAGCTAAACCACAATTTGCAACCAAGTTTCAAAAGATAAGTGACTTCAAATCCTCACTCCACTAATGTGTTTCTCATTGGCCTTGAAATATTTACTGGTTTAGGCAGCATCATGAAATAGAAATAGGACTGTCTGACAGGCACTCCCGGTATAATTTATGGCTGTAACAGCCAAGATATTACTGTTATAAATCCCTTTGATTGTGATACTTAGACTGCCATAAGGCACTAGTAGATATGGCCAGACAATAGGAGTCAATCTAAAAAATGCATAAAAGCTAAAAAAACAAATAAAAAGCTATGTATTTCTACATTACAAAGTGCATTGCAATCATCATGTCTTTTGTGTGGTTGCTGCCCTATGTAACTTGCAGTAGGTGCTTGTTCCACTTTCCTGATCACATTCACACTGCGGTCTAAAACCCACTGTAATCAAAGAGGAACTCTAAAGGTTGAGGTCTGCTGTCTTTTACATATTGACCCTTGAACATGTTTTAGTTAAAATTCATCTAAATTCTTTGTAAATAAATATATCATATGCAGGTCCTTTATACAAGTTCAGGTATTTTGTACTTTTGCGTTAGATATGATGGGCCGCTTGCTCTTAAATGAACTTGTGTTTATCACACTCATGTCTCTTGTCTCTGACAGCCAGAGTTTGTTACACACTTTACATGATAATACAGCACCATCTACTGGTCTGACCTAAGTATAAACTAAGATTCATTTTCTAATGGTATTTTGAGGGGCAAAAGAAGTCTCATTTTATAGAAGTTTATACTCATGTATTTAGGGCATGTCATTAAGAAAAAAATCTCAGATTATTCAAGTTTATACTCGAGTGTATAGGGTAGGTCTCTGCTTAAGAAGACAATCTTAAATTGCTCCCGTATATTGTAATAATTGGTGGGTATTGGCACATATAGTTTTTTTAATAATAAAGTTTGCCAAAATCTACTGACCTACTGATCTACTGAATCTAAGTCACACTTACCTATACTGATTTATTCAGAATATGGTAGGCAGACTATTTCTAGAGAGGTAGAATTTTCATCATCAATTATAATCACACTTTCATTTTTTTAAACTTCACCAGTATATTAGTAAATATAAAGTCTCCCTTGGTACCCTCCTAATTTCTAATTAATATCCTAATGAAGCCCCAGCGAGCAGTCTTATTAATAAACCAGCCACATGCAGAAGTTGTTTACGAACCTAATTACTAAAATATAATTCAGGAAACTGTAATAAGGATTCAGTATTTTCATATTGCTGGATATCACTGCTGGCCTTCTGGTAAACTCTAGTAAAGTCACTGGACGGGAACAACTATTTAAATACCAAGTTTTGACTTTTGTAGGAACTCATCTGCTGTACTCCGGAACCATGACTATTTGCTGAACTAATTTTCCCCCTTTCCCTCCTACCCCCCTCCCATCTGATCCTGTAGTTTTTCAGATGGCCCATGGATGTAGCAGTCTTTTGTCCTGGACCGAGCAGCGACATATAAGCAACGCTCCATCTATGGGTACTGTAATAACAAGAGCACTAAATTAACATGTCAGGGGGTGTCAATGACTGTGGGGGTCACAGGAAGTAAGTTGAAGAATGCTGGATGGTATTAAACCTGGCAATATCCAGTGGTGGAAAGGTGTTACTGCAGTGTACAGCTCAAGATTGAAGGCAAGTATTGCAGCAATAACACAATTTTATATTTTCTGTACCTGGTAAATCCTGGTACACTGATGTCATGCTTCAAGTAATAAAGCCAGAAATAGCAAGGCAATCATCTTTTTTAAAATGAGGTCAGCATAGGTAATCCATGCATTTCTCTTAGTAAAAAACAAACTAATATTTTCCATGACCGAGTAACCGAGTGTGAATGTAGGCATGCCTCCAGTTCATTTAAATCCACAATTGCTGCCGACTAGGTGATAGTCATAAATGACCCTTCAATATATTTAAGCTTGTAACAAATGAATAATAATTAGAATTCCTCCAGTAAATTGAGATAACAGCGTAATGTTGTTGTGGATAATTAGTTTCTCTCCCTGAGGACTGTCCGCTTTCTGCAATTTATAAAAAACTACAGCTGCTTCTCATCAGTCTTCTTTGAAATTCAGGGTCAAAAGATGAAAGGTCACCAGCTCCCATGAGCCAGAGCGAGCACCAGTGCGTGCAGCCTACAGCCAGCCTGCAGCCCGGCTCACGAGTTCATCTCCCAGGGGAAAGCCAGGCCTTATATTAAAAACAATGATCAGTCAAACTACACATACAGGGAGTCACACAACTTCCTCATATGTGCCTCTAAGATGAGAATTATGTAAACAAGCTCAGTTCTTCCTAACCACAGCTAGTCAGGAATGTTTATCTCCTTCCAATATTTTCTAGCCGCCTGCCTTCATCTCTCAAGAGAAATTCACTCCAAGCACAAGAAAGATTGAAAATACCCATATGGGAATAGGATTTTTTTTAAGCTTTTAGTAGATTTATATTGCAACATAGAATACGCAGCTTCATAATGTTATAAAGAGCCCCTTATTCTTTATGTGGCATTATATGCGAGGAGTGTATTTGTAATGCTTTTTGATGACATCAGACGCAGCATATAACAATTTCAGTACTAAAAATTTCCATTAGGTTGTTCATATTCCTGGCATTCAAACACAAATGCTTCCAGGCTCACAAATATTTTTTATCCAGATTGTTTAGGCCAAATTTGTTAAAGCTCTACAGGGCTGGAGAACATAGACTATCATGGGTGAACCCGGGTGATCTAGCAAACTTGGAATAAACTTCATAAAATAATTTCCTTTTATTTGACAAAGGTTTTTAATCCTTGATGAAATCTATTCCAGGTTTGCTGGATCACCTCGGATAGTCTATTTTCTCTAGGCTTGGAGAACGTTAAATAACCAAGCCCAGTGTGTTTTGAGTGAAGCACAACTGTACACAGTGGGTCTGATTTTATTAAAGCCCGCCAAGGCTGGAGAGGATACACTTTCATCAGTGAAACTGGGTGATTCAGCAAACCTGGAATGAACCTGGTCCAGAATTGATAACAAATTACTTTTAGGAAATCTATTCCAGCTTCACAAATGAAAGTGTATCCTCTCCAGCCTTGGAGAGCTTTAATAAATCAGGTCCAGAAAAAGATGGCTGCTTTTTAAGCTTTTCTGTTTACAGTCCAAATTGTCTTTGTTTCTGAAAATAACAAATCATATACATTCATTTATTCTCCCTTACTGCACTGAGAGATAAAAAGGAGCCTAGGTAATATAAACAGGTGAACTTTATTTTGCTTATACTTGTGATTGATATTTTTATTAATGAAAGAAATGTATGACAAAACATAATCTATAGCCTTCTATATGAAGGAGCCTTGGTTAGAAGGTTACCTTATCAGTTTTATATTATAGTTTGATTTCCTTCTGCACTAGAAATATCTTATCTCTTATATTAAAAAGCAAGAAGATAGAAAGGTTGAAATAGCAGCTGTTATTTACTGAAATTACTAGTAATGGAAAGAGACTCTGACTCTTTGTTATTCAGGGTAACATGACAAGGAGGCTCAATTCACAAAGCTAATGCACCATTACTTTTTCCTTTTCATACAGGAGACAGTCATTTTTAGCTGTAAACCCAATAAGATTTTTAACAATACAGTGGCTGAGTAAATTAGAGATCCTCCTATTTGTGTTAAAGCTTTGTGAACCAAGCCGAAAATTTTTTGCTAGCCAATCTTTGGAGCCATCTATACTCACCATTGCTGTGCGTATAGAATATGCAAAGAGTGCATTGATGCAATTTTTTTTAGATTAGCAGAAATAATGAAATAATAATAATAAAAGAAATAATGAATGCAAACACAAGCAGTGAAGAGTGTGTATCACAGAAATATAATCTACAACATTCTACTATGAACAGCCACTTGTAGCCCACCATAAAGTGTAATTCCCAATCCCTTACCACATGCTGCGGTGCCATATATTCTGATTGCACCACAATGCACAATATCAAAGGTAAACAATAAGAACACTCAATTTGTTTCATGCACTTCTGGGTTTTTGTCACAGAACAATGCATATCTATGCAGCTGCATGAATGTGAACCAGGCTTTAAACTTTCCTCCCCATCTGATGTAACCTACTTGATTGTAAGTCAGATTGCTTTTCCTTAGTGCTAAAAACACAGGCCAACTGCAAGACCTAAATCATATGCAGATATCAAACTCTGTACAGACAGCGCTGCTTAGTTCTTTGGAGAGGGGAAGATAAGAGGGAAGCACCTTCTCTGTTTCCTACTCCATAGGAAATAACAGCAGTTATCCCCAGTTGGTTGTAGTGATTTCTCATGTGGGATTGCTAAACAACATTGGAAGACCACTGATTTTTATCCGGGAGGATCACTATCATTCATCTAAGGTGACGATAATTATCTAACATGTGTTTGTAGCCTTACAGTGAACCTTATCTCTTCTGCCAATATTAAACCAGTTTTCAGGTCATATACTGGCACAAACAGCTCCAAACTATTATATACAGACACACAAAATTAATAATTCCTACCCCAAAATCATTTAAATACACATAATATTCATGACTAATATATTACATAAATACCTAATAAATAAAATGTTTGCCCTATAAGTTCCAATGCGTTTTTGTTGTGACTAAGAGGGTAGCACTTGTGCCTCTTGGCGCTGGGGTCCTACATCCTGGATAGAACACTATTAATATTATTAATAACAGGATTTATATAGCTCCAACATATTATGCAGCACTGTACATTAAATAGAACAAATGCTATGCACAATAGCTGTGTGCAAAGCATTTGTATGTTCCTCCAATGTTTGTATGTAGGTTTCCTCTACAAAACTTACACACTCTTTGAGTCCTACAGAAGAAAAGTTCTGTTCACATGTTGTCAATGCTATGAATCTTTTACAATGGTTTTTTACATTTAAAACCAAACCCGACGCATTTCACTTGTATGAGCAACACCTTTTCACTTCTTTCACTTTTTATATTATGCATTCACTAAAACCCATTTTCATAATGGAAAATATGTTAAAATATTACTTTGAACTTTTTACTTTTAATTGTATTTTTTTGCCATACCCCCCCCCCCCCCCCCCCCCCCATATACACCTGTGCACTCATCAAGAAGATCCCATAGATTTTGTATATATATATTAAGCATTTTAAGTGGTGCCATTTAACAAACGTAGGGATTTTAAGTGTTCCCCCTTCCCCTTTTTTCTTTGAATATGTGCCAATGGGAGCAAAGAATTTTTACTCTATGTGAGTGTTATTTCTATGTTATGTCCACAAGTCATAAGAATGCATGATAAGGTTATCTGAAGACATGTCAGGTCAATCCCATTGCTTGCCACCAGTTTGTGTAACTGTCTCTTCTTTTTTACCTAGCTTTACATCTCCCTATCCAGAACAGTGTTCAACCCAGAAAATGTTTTTAAGTCAGGCGGGAAGAAAATTGTAGGTGGGTGGCAGCCCCTGTATTGTGACCAAACGCTTCAGCAACCACCCAAAAACAGCCGGGTGATTACTGAAAAGTGTCGGGTTGTGCGCCCATCTCAAAGGGGCTGGGGAGAACACTGCAGTATGTCAATAAAATAGAGATTGCTCCTCCACATTTCCTGTGAAACAGAAAACCTCCAGTATAAATTTATTTTGCAAACATATTGAATGCTGTCAGTCTGTTGTTCAGGGTCTGTGCAAGATTCAGAACTTATTTACTGTTTTTTCTATGTTTTCCCAGATGAAGAATGCTTTACTAATATTTCATTCAGTTCTCAGTTCAACCACAACTAGGCAAAAGTGTTTGAGAAACCTATTACCACTTCCACTGCCCTTTTAAATGACTGACAACATGTTACTTAGCAACCCTGGCGCACCTCGCCGAGGGTGGAATTAATCAGTGGTCAGGTCCCATAGCCAGTGGCACTGCAATAGGCACAGCGGAGGTAACAGCTGACTGCAGACCAATAAAGCTTTCTACTGCCACCTCAGTGCACCAATATATCTTTATAACTGCTGAATGCATGGAGTTAGTCCAGTTATATATATATATATATATATATATATATATATATATATATATATATAAATATATATATATGAAGCCCATATGTAACAGTGCAGCCTTCATATGTCATCTTAGTGTACATATATTATTACACGAGTGACCAATTCATAATCTGCTAATGTACCTAATTAAGTGTAGCCACAATTTATTGAGAACCCTGTCCATGACACTGTTCGGATAGGGCTCAGATTATAATGTGTCCTGGGTCTCATTTTGTTTCTTAGTGAGACATGGTATGTTTGCTTATTGCTAACTTGCTTCAAATTGTGCAATCCCTGAATATGTCATTCTTGTCCTAGTTTCTCGTATTACACGTAACTCACTGACTGTGTTCTTGCTTCATGTTAGTAAATAGCTATGAAAAAAGAAGCTAGTCGAGAAGGTTGCATCTTTTACAAACAAGTCAACAGTGGAAGCTCCCATATTCCTGGCCTAACAGTTTCACTTTAGGGTTCCTACATACATAGGGCCTGATTTTTTGAAAAGCTCTCCAAGACTGGAGAAAATGGATTATCATAGGAGAACCTGGGTGATCTATCAAATCTGGAATGGATCTGTTCCAGGATTGAAAACATTTTCTAACAAAAACCAAATGACTTTTAAATAACCCATTCTAGGTTTGAAGAAATCCATTCTGGGTTTGCTGGATCACCCAAGTTCTCCCATGAAAAAGTCTATCTTCTCCAGTCTTGGAGAGCATTATTAAATTAGTTCCATAGGGCCTGATTTTTTAAAGCTTTCCAAGGCTGGAGAGGATACACTTTCATCAGTGAAGCTGGTTGATCCAGAAAACCTGGAATGGGTCTGGTCCAGAATTGAAAACACTTGAAAACAAATAGCAAAGTACTTTTAAGAAATCCTTTCCAGGTTTGCTGGATCATTCAAGTTCTCCCATGAAGAAGTCCAAAACTCTCCAGCTTTGCAGAGCTTTTATAAATCAGGCCCATTGTATCAATTTTGACCAATAGGTCTAGTTTTGATCAGATGAGGAATGTCTTATGTCGCATGTCTGGTGATGGAGTCTTCTCTGTATAGGTGTGGGTTGGATGGTTGTTTTTTTTTGCAAATTCATGTTCTTCCCTATTTAATGTACAGCGCTGTGTAATATGTTGGCACTATATAAATCCTGTTTATTAAAAATAATAATAAAATGCAAGCAATACCTACTTCATCAATAGATGTGCACATGTGGCTTCTTTATTGGTGTATATCTTAGTAAAGTCAGCTGCAAGATCATGCATGCAAATCTGACCTCCATCTAATATCTGTAATTAGCTTTAGGGGTACAATTAGCCATCACTTTCACGTTTGAGTTTTCCTATTGAACTTTATAAAGAAAATTTAAAAAAAAGAAGACGTCAGTTATATTTTGCATATTTTCTTTTTGTTTAATAATCACTAAAAATTAAAGTGAAAATGGCTTTTAAATTTATCCTAAGGTTCTCCATTCTACAAGGATATGATGAGATTTATTGTGCGTGTTTTAAATTTCACTTTTGCTTTGAAGGATTAGCATAATTTATGTATCCTCATTTATTAATCTGTTTGCTTTATTATGACTCGGAGGTCTTTTGTATTTTGGCTACATTCAATTCCTTTGAAATTTATGGTAAGTCAAGGGGAATGGATGACAACTGGAATCTTAACTATTGGAGCTGAAGTGGAGCAGCTGTGTACAGAAGCCAATCGAAGTACTTTTGTCATTTAAAATTTGTTTAGCAGAAGAATAAATCCTTCGCCCTTTTAGTTCAGATAAATACCTGTTGGAATATGATAGTGTTGGAATTCTGAAACTTAACTCATTTTCACCCCCCCCCCCCCCCTTAAATTCTGAATCTCCCCCGACATATTTCCAACTGTTAACAACACCATTATTTTTCCCTTCCCTAAGGCTCATTGTCCTGGCGTCACCTTTGAGGTCCTGTCACTTTCACCTGCGCAAGATCCCAAAAATCCTCCGCTACCTGTCCTCAGAGACCTCCAAACTCCTTGTATATGCTCTTATCTCTCGTCTGGACTACTGTAATATCCTCCTCACTAACCCGAACCTCTCTTCTACTATCTTTTATGAATGCTGCAGCTAGACTCATCCTTCCCACCACTCCTCTTCTGCTGCATCTCTTTGTAGTTCTCTTCATTGGCTTCCATTTCAAATTCATGCACCTGTGTTTTGCCTTCAAATCGCTCCGCAGTTCTTGTCCCATTTACCTTTCTGGCCTTATAGACCCCCCCCCCCCTCTTAGCCACTCTCTTCGTTCCTCCAGGAACCTATTAATGACTTTCTCACTTATAACCTCATAACAGGCACAGCTCCAAGACTCTGGAATGGTCTTCCTCGTCCTATTCTGCTTGCTCCTATTTTCTGCTCATTTAAAATAGCCCTTATAACCCATCTTTTCAAACTTGCCTACCCGCACTTCTTCCGTCTCTTAAACCCTCACTACTTACCCACCATTCCATATCCCCCCTCCTATTGTGTGATACTTCCCCCACCTTCTAGATTGTAAGCTCTTCAGGGCAGGGTCCTCTCTTCCTCCTGCGTCACTGTCTCTACCTATCTGTCATTTGCTACCCCTATTTAATGTACAGCACTGCGTAATATGTTGGCACCACATAAATCCTGTTTAATATTATTAAAATTATTATTATTAATAATAATAATAATAATAATAATAATAATATTATTATTATTATTATTAATCAGCACTTTTTTGATCTTTGTTTGCAGTATGGGAAATAGGTTGCAATTGATTCCCAACCTTTACATAGATTCAAAAACAAGAAGAGGCTTCCAGAAAGCGTGATTTTTACAACTTACAAATTAAATGAGTGAACCCAGTTACCATAAAAAAACCAACTATATTCCTATAGTAAATCAGCTCTAGCACATTACATTAAATACCATTCATTTCATTACAAAACTAATGAAAATCCAGTAATGTACAATCATTTCCCTTTAGTTTAACCTTCTGTAAAGTACGTTAATTACTGTGATTGTTGAATACATCTAAACATATTTAGGGGTATCCTTCTCCATAATTCACCTTCTTTCCTTTCTGAGCCTCTTTTGGACGTTTTGCAATGTACGTTTCATAATGGTATTTGTTTATCCACCCCCTTTAACTCCTAAATCCACAGCAAACAAAACAGCTGCTCTCCATAAAAATCAGTTTTAATTGGCAAAATCCCAAATGGAATACAACTAGAACAATAAACAAAAAATGTAGACAGCCCTTTGTACAATTCAATGAAGTCAGGCAGAAAAGCAGCTTTTATGCATTTAATAGCTCAGAAGAAAACCTGGATAGGTAGAGGGGAAATTAATGGGCTTGAGAAAGGTGATTTGTCAAACCGAACGTGCTTTGCAGTCCTGAGGAGCATGTTCTAGAGAAGTGAGTGCTGCTTACTACATGCTAGACGCACTGTCTACAAAATAATGCATACTATATGAATCTGATGCCCCAGTTTTCTCTGCTCAAAGTAATCTCTTTCCAACAGACAGAGATTAAGTTAGTTGAATTAGCATGGACCTTAAAATAGTAAGTGTGGTGACATGATTAGATTTTTTACAGGATGACAAAATAATTCTCTTACCTATTTGTGAATTAAAAATTAATACCAGTTTGTGTCCGATTCCTCAAATGCCTTAAAAGTAAAATTTGAATTGCAATAATATGCTAAAAGTAAGTGTATTGGCATGATTGGTGGTATTTACCACCTTCTTTGGACTGAGATGTACTTCCACAAGCACTTGCCCAACAGGGTAAGCATTTTCGAAATATAAAATTAAATTATTTTTGAAACCTAAAAATGATTTGTGTGTTGGCTATTATAAAGGGTATTGTTATTATTAATTTAAAGACCAAAATCTCTGTGGTGAACGGCCTACAGCTAAGAAGAAGGTGTTGAAGTAGCATACAATAGGAGAATCTGCTACACACAGGCTTATTCAGACTGTGAGTGCTGAATTAAGCTGGAGGATGCTATGCCCAAAGAACCCCCAATGTTCACCAGAAATAATAGAATTTGTTGCAGATGACACATAGGTGGAGCAGGCAGCTAAAAAACGAGGTACCAGAATTAGACAATCTCAAAGTCAGGAGTAAATGATCGGGGCAAACTAGCAAGCAAACAAATGTTCTCCCCAGTTGATTTTAGGTGGGTGCACCACCTGGCATTTTTTAATAACCGCTCGGCTATTTTTTAGTTGTAACTGAAACGTTGGGTCACAATACAGGGGCTGCCACCCATCTATGGCTTCTTCCCACCCAGCATTAAAAAAATTTTGGGGGAGAATGCTGCAGATGTAGTCATTAGCATGATTATTTCATAAAGGAAATAGCTTTTTTTATTTATCACTTTGTGCATTTTGAATAGTCAGTAGAGAGCTCTTGCCATTTGAACAGTGTTTTTATACAGGAGAAATAAAAAGGGAGTGCTATTGGCTACACCATATTTCATTGTACTGATGGACCATGAATTTAGCGTATTGACAATGAAATGTTTTGAATCCTCTATTCAGATATTCACCACCCGTATTTTGTGCCCGTGGTATTTTTCCTTTTATAGAACACCAGTAATCTTTGGTATTGGGTTGTACATTTTCAGCTTTATAATTTCTCTATAAATAGCTTTTCCTGAGGGTTCTAAATGGGTTTTTAAGTGATTTTCCCCTAAGGATAGAAAGCCAATCCATGCACCACAGGACCTAGTTGTGTTGCATACAGAGATGGTACCTATAAAGAAAAACACATACTTAAATTGCCCTTTATTTCATTTTAGGGTATTTATGGTTGACATGGATGAGGCTAGCCTTTAACAGCAATAATGAATTTTTTATTTGAAAAATTTTAAAATTTAAACACAACCAGGTCCATCATTTTATTTAATATTTATTTTTTACCTCCATTTTTCATGTTTTGGGGGCAATAATATGTTGAAAATAAAGGTTGGATTGCAGGTTTTAGGCTTAGCACTTAATATATATTCACACTCAAGAATAAATATATATTGCTGCTTATTAGTCCCTTATTGTGTAGACTGAATTGATCACCTAGCTTCACTGATGAAAGTGTATGTTCTCTAGTCTTGTAGAGCTTTAATAAATCAGACCCATTGCTTCAACCATAAACTTCTCTGTATACCAAAGTATTCTAGAGTCAAATGTGGGGCCATTTGTGCATTAGCTAAAGTTTGAACACAATTGGGTCATGTAACAGGACGAGCACACTAGCAAATCTCCAACAGAATAAGTAAATAACAAAAAATAACTTTCTCCACAACAATGCAAGAGAATGATAGAATCATCCAGAAAACAATGACTTCAAGGTATTGCTGCTAAACATGGTTCTACAAGCTGAATCATGGGGTGTACTTAGTTTTTCACACATGGTTTCTCCATTATTGTGAAGGAAATAATGACATGGTGGAATCTGTTCCATGTTATGTTACAGGTTAGATTGAGGTTAGATTTAAAGGTTAGAGGTTAGATTGAAATTATTTTGAAACCTGCTTAGGACCGGATGGATTTTCATCATTTCTTGACGTAAAAACTTAGAATTTTAAACTTTCTTTTTCCCATGACTAACAGCTAATACTTTTAAGCTGTTATAGTAACAGGTGTTTTCCCTTTTAGAATAAAGCTTTTAACTAAATAAATAAAAGCTGATCATTGTAAGCACCACTGTCAAATGGTTTGTCTCAAATCTTCTCACTACTTTTCCTGGCTTGTTAATGGAATATGAAAAACAACAGATTTACTGGAAAGATCACCAGGTGATCCAACTAGAGAAGACAGAAAAACAAAAACTACGCCATTAATGCTACCTACAAACTCATCAAACGTGATTGTTTACTTCACGTTATAATAAGCTGTAAAAAAACAAAAGGGGAGCAAATAAAAGTTCATTGTTAAAGTTTTACATGTATTTAAATAATGTTCATCCACTACTGTCAGCACTGATTTCCATCTCCTGACATATACGTATTAAATATATTTTATTATATATTTTTTAATTTCCAAACTGCCAATGTGGGTGTATCAAGCATATGTGCAAGCAGCGAGACAGACCGTTCTATTTAGTTAGTTTTATTGTGCAAAAATATTTTAATATTAGTTCAGTTAAAAAGTAAAAACGTAAAATCTCAAAAAAACGATTTCGGTGTAGAGAGGGATAGAAAAAGATCAGTTAAAAGTTTATCTTGGTGGAGAATCCTCCAGGTCCATGTGTTTAAATGGCAGTAATTGATTCTCTACTAGGGAATATCAGAGTCGCTGCTTTATAAATAGACCTCTATGAGTCAAAGGATTTTTGGTCTGCACAAAGGTAGCAGCTAACTGTAATCATCTACTAAGTAATGGGATTTTAATTTTAACAAATTTAATGATTTGACTGACAAAGAATTTTTGTAAATTGGTTAATTTAATTCTTTATTAATTTTATTTCTATTTGAAGAGATTGACCAAGATAGTTACTCAGGTACCTAAAACATTTTAGTACTTCACCTTGACAACCAAAATTCTGTATTCATTTTCCCTCTCCAAAGCTGGAGACCTGGAAGTGTTACATCTACCCTATAGATACTATGGCCGCTTCCAGCAGCCACCGAGGTGCTGGAATTACTGATAAAATGCCAAGATAAGGATGGTGGGC
This sequence comes from Pyxicephalus adspersus, assembly GCF_032062135.1. Lineage (NCBI taxonomy): Eukaryota > Metazoa > Chordata > Amphibia > Anura > Pyxicephalidae > Pyxicephalus > Pyxicephalus adspersus. The sequence continues at coordinate 54,098,958 of NC_092868.1, forward strand.
TAATTTCTGCCAATTTTCACTTCTTTCCACTGCTGCTAAAGCTGGCAATACTTTAGAACATTTAGCCTCAAAAAAGCCATTATAGATTCTTAACCACCCAAATATCCCTTCAAACAGAAGACTCCTTATTGCTTAGATTACTTAGTTTTTTTTGTAATTTAAACAAGGTTTGACTAAACTTTATTGAAGTATATTGGGGCCTACAGTCTTTTCTATAATATGTGTCAATTTGGGCTGAACACATCAGATAAATTCCTGGCATATATCTAATGTCTTACCTTAACTTTAGACCTCAGATTTGCCCCAGTTCCTGCATGATCAGAAATGCAGGGTTTTACATGCAATCTGCTGCATCCCCGGGTTGTACTAGAAGAAGGAAATGGGTTGGAGGGTGGGTTTCTTCATGAAGCTATATCCACCGCTAAAGGCATTGGGTATAGCTATATGAAGAAGAAGGTGATGAAAGGAGAGGTAACACCAAAAATATCAGAGATGTCAGGAAGGTCTCTCTGAAGCATCATAAAAAACCTTGTGCCTTGGGACAGAAAGGCAGTCCAGGCTTTGTTAACTGACTTGTTTATTGCCAATTAGAGCTTATGGCACTTTATGTGTGTAGGTGAACGGACCCACCAGAGGATTTTTCAGGTCTTCATTAAGTTAGTTTGAACTTGCATGCATGCCCCACGATGACCTTCTAGGTGCCACTAGAAAATGACATGCCGACCTTGGCACATGTGTTTAGTTTGCCTTTACCTAAAACAATTGACATTTCTCCTACTATTTTCTAATTTTATTTTATTTTTATTTTTTAAGTATAGAACCTGAAGCCAGCTAACAGTAATATTTAATTAATACGTAAAATTACTAAGAGAATTGTAGTGATTTCTAATGCTTACCTACTATTAGGAATGCTAATTGCGTGGCGGGCTTTATTTTCAATAATTTTTGAGTCACTGACACATTACAAATATAGAGATCAGAGTGTCAGAAGGATGGTACCTATTCCTAAGTATGTCTGTGAAATCAATCTTTTGGTGTAGGATAAAACTGTCTTTGCAAAAAAAAATCCCTGGCCTAGATAATCTGCCATTAGAATTCTGTAATTCTATAATTTTAAGAGAATTCTGTACAAAGTTAATTTACACCAACTGCTAAGCACCAGTGGCTACCTTGGTTAAAGTTCTAAAGTTTTAAAGTTCTAAAGTTTTAAAAAATACACAAGAATTAAAATAGCCCAAGAAAATGAATAGCTATACAGACATTTCCTGATTCTCCTAAAACTACCCTACTATAAAACTACACCCACCATTGAACATTACCACCCTGCTATAGTACCATCGTCGTGACGCCCATAAGTATGTAGTTAACCCCAAAATAAGTTAAACCAACTTTTCCTACTAACAAGTTAACAAGCCACATTCCTTAACGTACATAACCTACACAACATAGAGTAAAGTATTCTATGTAAGCCTTTGATGCTGTAAGTACTTACCAGGTAAATGGGACAGTGAACCCATTTTAGAGGTTGGATATCTCATAAGTCAATATGCTTATTTATCCTTAAAAACACATTTAAAATTTTAGGAAATGAACTGCATGTGTATTTCTACTTGGGTGATATTATTTTCAAATAATAGTTTTCATTAAACAAAACAAGGATGCAATCTTGTGACATTATTATATCTCTATTTTTGAGCACCGCGTACTGAATAATTAAGGGTGCTATCAAGCACAAGTGGTAATTTAATAAATGTAATTACCGATCATCGTTGCTGCTTTCAAATGAAGTAATAAATGGAGCAGCTGATATTTTGCTTTTCCTGCTGTAGAACATCACCCTCACTAGTTTTTACAAATACTTATCTCCTGTTCCATAGCCACCTGTATTTCTGCTGGGAAATACTTTTTACTTTTATCTTTTTACCTTTTACTTCCTTTCTCTATGACCATAAATGCTTAGGGTTCTAACCCTTTTCTATTTGATCTCAAACTGGATGAGGTTCTACTTTTAAGTGGACCTATAGGCAAATGTTACCATAAAGTGATATAAATAATCTTGCTAAGGCAGGTAAATATAAAGGTGAAAGACAACACTAAAAAATAAATGTCTTATATAGAACTGCTGCATGTTCCCTTCCATGCCATTCAAGGCTAAAATATTGGTAATTTGGTCACATTATCTCTGCTGAAGGAATAGATCAGTCATTCTGTACTCTAGTGATTCCTTTCAGAAAAAATCACACAATCAGATGCCATATAAATGTAATATATTGTCCTGTCTGGAAAAATTACATCTTCTAGCAGACAAACTTCTCTCAGTCAAAGCACGCAAGCCCGCTTAACGCAATGCTAAAGAAGCAGTAATACTTTAGTATTAGGCAGTAATTATTTATCAGAGCCGTAAGTAATGTAAATTAAAACATTTATCCTAATGTCATATAGCAACCCACACTTGTTGTTCTGTTTGCAGAATTGTGAACAAAAAGAGCTTTAGTTACCATACATTGCCTGGCATTTCTTACCATAATTAGCTGGGCTGGTCATTGACTTTCTCTTTTATAGCATTCCACATCTATTGAAATTGTTCTGTAATAAAACTGTTTTTCACAATTTTTCTATTCAACTTTTTGTTGTTCTTCTGACCTCTCAAAGAATCCATACTCTCGTTAAAATTCCATTTCCACGAATTGCAGTCCCTGGCAACCCCTAACAAGGCCACCTGTCATATAAAGAAATCTATAAAACTTCCTCTGCTGGGGTATCTGGAAGAGCAGCCACAACTACTGATCTACACTCATGCCTCCTATTCACATGCTTTCCAATGGCTTCTTCCTTTTTACTGTACGTTTCACCTCGTTATTCTTTGTCTCCTTTTTTCTTCTGCAACAAGAAATGTTACATAAGAATGAAAACTAGCAGAAATAAATGTCAAGGTTTGCTGAGATTTGCAGCCTGGAGTCGGCCTTCTGGTTTCTAACTGCATAATCCATCACATACAAAGTCATTTTAATGTCACAACATTTTAATGTCACTGCTTTGCTAATGTCAGTGCCTCTGATTCACTTTTTTAGTGTGCAGATCCTCGAAGATTCTCTCCCAAAGGACATTTTAGGGACTTTAAAAAGATATTTGATGCAAAAAGTATGAGATTTCTCTCAAGAATATCAGACATTCCTTGGGGATAGTGCTGTGTGTTACAGGGCTTGTTGGAATACGTCATTCTTCAGATTTCATCTGCAGAGTTTTCTGTCTGACTCTGCACTGATGTATAAAAGCTGTTTCAGCTACACATCAGCGGGAAAGACTTAGGGCAAACTCAGAAAAGTTTGATATTGTTACTTTCCATTGATTGATTTATATTAGATGATTTTGACTTTATTATTGCTTTAGAAGATTTGTATTTCTATTGTTTTTCATTTATTTTATCTCTGATAAACTTGTAGGAGCAGATACTATAGGCTTGATTTATGAAAGCTCTCCAAGGCTGGAGAGGATACACTTTCATCAGTGAACCTGGGTGATCTAGCAAACCTGGAATGCATTTCTTAAAAGTCATTTGCTATTTTCTGGCATATGTTTTCAATCCTGGACCAGCTCTGTTCCAGGTTTGCTGAATCACCCAGGTTCACTGATGAAAGTGTATCCTCTCCAGCTTTGGAGAGCTTTCAAAAATCAGGCCCTATGACCCTGGTTTAATAAAGCTTTCTAATGTACAAGTAGCAGGCATCTTATAAGGTCTGGTTTATTAATGCTCTCCAACACTAGAGAAGATCCTGGGTGATCCAGCAAACCTAGAATGGACTTGGTCTAGGATTGAAAACATTTGCCAGCACATAACAAATTGTTTCGTAAATTTCTAGATTTGCTGGATCACCCAGATGCTCCCATGATGGTCTATCTTCTCCAGTCTTGGAGAGCTTTATTAAACCAGGCCTTATAAGATGCCTGCTACTTGTATATCCTACAACAACTTACCTTACCCTGAGCTAGGCCCGTTCCACTCTTCCCTGAGATGGTCTTATTGGCCAGTATGGGCCTTCTTGTTGAGTAAAGCCATAACTGTTGCGGAATGGTCAGATCTACTGTAACTGTTTTTCCTACATTTTTCCCACTGGTGGGACCTTGATTACCTGCAATAAATACACAACTAGAAGTAAGAAGACATCTTTCCGGAATTCCCATGAATTACTGACTCAGATAGGACTGCAGATAATTGACAATCTAACGCTTTGTCCTTTGGTCAAGCTTTGGTTTGGGTATAAAACGGTGATATTGTTCATCTGGCATTTGACAAACAGGTTCTATTAATATGCTTTAGCAAATACATCAAGGAACATCGTCTAAAAATCAACATTTCTTAATATAGATGTGTTCTCATCAAGAAAAGCAGCTGATAATGTATCACCTGGAGTGTAAAAACAGAATGTTGCTCCAGTTAGAAAAGAGAAAAGGGCAACCTGAGAGCTGAAAACATGTCATGGAGGGAAGGTGCTATGTCAAAATGTGTGAAAATCTCATATATTTGCATATATATGTTTTTAGTTTTTTGCAGTGAGAAAGTGGAGGAAAGATAAAACTCCAATATCGTCATTAGCAGTCAGATCAATGCTGCTATTTTAAATGTAGTTTAAATTAGGAAATGAATATGATAGTGAAGAATTGGCATAGGTTCCCAATGCAGGCAGCACGATGGCTGAGTGGTTAGCACTCTGACCATTGCAGAGCTAGGTCCCAGCTTCAAATCTCAGTCAGGGCATCTGCATGGAGTTTGTATGTTCCCTCTGTGTTTGTGTGGGTTTTCTCGGGGTACTCTGGTTTCCTCCCACATTCAAAAAACATACTTCCCCCCAAAATTACCTTAGACTGGGTTGACCTTAGATTTTAAGCCCCTTTGAGGGACAGCTAGTGACATGACTATGGACTTTGTACAGCGCTGCATAATATGTCAGCGCTATATAAATACTGGATGATAATAAAAATAAGTGATGAATGTTTAAATGTAACTTGAAACTCTCATGTGTTAAGTTTTATTTCTGTTCTGAAAAAGTAGTAATATAGTGTTAAATCCATCAGAATCACAACAGGTATTGTGTTGTAAAGGAAACTATATTAACCTAATTCTATCTTTAGGTACATAATAATTATTTTTATTCTCCAACAATTAGGTAAAGGCAGGTAGATATTGTTACAGCCGGAGATATACTTTAAATACAATTCAGGGGGTCACAGCCTTTCTTTGTATTTCATGGTTGTATGGAGTAGAATCCATTCTCCAACCTCCCAGTAATATTATTATAGCGCAGACATATTACATAGCACTTACAAAGTCTATATTCATGTCACTAACTGTCCTCAGAGAGCACACAACCTAATATCCCTATCATAGTCATTATTATTATTAATAATAAGATCACCCATAATAATAATAAACAGGATTTATATATCACCAACACATTATGCAGCGCTGTACATTAAATTGGCCATATGTCATTAACACAGTCTAAAGCCAATTTTATTGGGGGAAAGTCAGTCCTCCTAACTGCATATTTTGGGGATGTGGGAGGAAACATATGCTGTAAGACACTATGTAAATCTTTATTTTAGCAAGCTTGTGAAGTGTTACATGAATTAATAAATGTATCGCTTTATGCAGGATAATGGGCTAATCCATCCATAAAAAATTCTGTGTTCTGCGTAAAGGAGCGCTTAACTAATTGAGTGTGTATCAAGAATTCATAGCAGAGTGTAATGACAACAATCTGCATGAATATGTGATGGAGCATGCTGGATAAAGTGGCTTTCTTGAACAGTAGACACTTTTGTGAATTTTACAGTCTACTTCACTGTTAACTTTAAATGCATCACTTGCAGAATTCCTTATGTCAAATGCGCAGAGCAAACAGTTTAGATTTTGTAGGCAGCGCTGAAGAACACGGCACTAAGAAGCCTTCCTATAAATGGTAATTAAGTGAGATATAAACAAGAAGCGAGAGACACGGTCCAGCTTATTCTGTAAATAATGACGTGGAACTCTTAGGCACATTCTTCCCCGGGACTGGCTGCTGTGTATACACAACTTCAACATGAATTCATCTTTATAATGGGTATCGCAGCAATTTGCTGCTATGCAGCATTGAACACCCATCCAATAAATAATGGAAATTTGCCATCTATGGCTATACTTGTTTATTTTGTTAGCTAAGTTAGTTAGTTTATTAGACCTGTTGCCATTCATGCATAGGAAATTCCTAGGGGGTTCCCAAACATTGGGCCCAATATAATAAAGCTCTCCAAGACTGGAGAAGATGACTAATTATGAGAGAACCTGCATGATCTAGCAAACCTAGAATGGATTTCTTAAAAATGATTTTCTATTAGTTGGCAATTTTAATCCTAGACCAGATTCATTCCATTTTTGCTGGATCACCCAGGTTTTCCCTTGATAGCCCATCCTTTTCACTTTTGGGGAGCTTTAATAAAAAGCTTTAATAAATTGGGCTAATTGCTTCAAACTGCCACCCAAAAGTTTTGAAAGTCAGAGGTCCATTCTTGTTACCAACTACAGGTAGTGCCGAGTTAAGGACATCCGACTTATGGACGACTCTTAGATATGAACGGGGGGGTCCCTGCTTGCTAGTGTGCAGGATGGAGGCTTGATGGGAGGAGGGGGGCGGTTTGCATGACTTGCAGAAGAAATCTTTTGCTAAACACAGCTGAGGTTGTGGGTGATTTTAAGAGCTGAGCTGATCTGTAACATTCTGTAACTCTTTAATGACCAAGACAAACTGTGCAGTTGTTTCTTTTTGCATATCAAAACACAGCAAAAATCAAAACATCAAAACAAAAATTTTTTTTTTCCTTTTTCGTGATTAACTCATAGTGAGGATGGTATACAGTAACTGACACCACGCTGCCTAATAATATGTTGAGACAAACATCTGTCCTAATTGCATTTGTTTAAATTATGTACATGTTCTGACTTACATACAAATTCAACTTCAGAACAAACCTACAGTCCCTATCTCGTATGTAACCAGGGGACTACCTGTGTATGTGTACAGAAGGGAAGATGTGAGAATACTTTTCCTAGGCTCTTCCTGGTATGTAAGTGTGCCTTGGCACTCCTGTGGCTACAGCCTCATAGTTGTATATCTGCAGTGGAAAATCTCAAGCCCTAATTCCTCTGACTGCTAATCTCAGGAAAAAGATTTGGTGATGTTACTAATATGCTGCTCACTGTTATCCTTGCTGGAGGATACAATATTGGGAAGCAAACCCAGCATCTACCAAGATGGCTGCCTCCGCACAAAGACACAATGCAGAACAAGGCATTGTAGATAAATTATAAAGAAATGTTAGGGCAGGCTACAGGCAATACTAGTATATAGTCCTTTGCCTGCCCTCCAGAGTTCAGTTCCTTCTCTCCTACCAGTCTTATATAAAATTACCATTTATTAGGTTCTTGTTTGACTATTTTCAGGTCACCATAGTTCACGATAAACTCTCACTACACCCCGCACTTGCCTCATACCTTCTCCCTCCCTTTATTTTCTTTTCCTCTTTTCTTTCTTCTGCTTTGTTTGGCAGGACATGAACAACATAATATCCAATAATATCCAATTCAAACTTTATAATCTAGTAACCAAACCCTTTTATCTGTAATCTGTGGTTATTGTTTTTAATTCTGACTTTAGGATCATGCAGTGTCTCCAAAATTAGGAACATTATATACTTTCTAAAACATATTTAGATATTGGTTTGGCATACAGGGATGTTGTACCACACATAGGACAAGGGGGAATCTTTCCAAGACCCTCAAGTAGATCCTTAATCGTCCTAGTTTAATATATGTATACCGGTCACTGTGATTGGCAACTAACAGCAAACTGCCAGTTAGCAAATGTTACTGTCTGAGGTTGACAAATATTAATATTGTCATCATAGGAATTGAGAAAGGCCCCTGTGCTACATAACACATAAAGTGTCTGTGCTCCTGTGACACTTATATATGGGAATGTGTCAGACATATCTATCCCCTCCTGAATGGCTGTGAGAAATGGGGAGCACCAAGGGCAACATGAATGAACATGAATAAATGAAAATGGCGCAAAGTTTTTGACATGCGCCACCTGCAAAACCACAGTGTGTGGTGAGTGAGTGAATCATTACGATCCAGAGGCAATGCAAGTTCACTAATCTTCAATCTGAAAACAAGCTTTGGACATAGCAAATCAAATTACCAGGTTGTTTGATTTTTTCACAATCAAACACATTTGGAGTGTGATTGACAGAACCATTATTGTACGTGAACACGCTGGCCTGAAATATTGAAGAGCTGACTAGCCTTGGCTCTACAAGCTTGGAATAATATTGCTTAAGAAGCTATCAAGCCAATCTAAAGTTTACTAGAATAAAAAAAAGAATACTCTGGATGCAGACCAAGACTTTTATTTATTTTCATGGATAAAATATTATCTTAAATTAAAGTGAAATATTGTATTTATTGGACATTTTAATAAACATCTGTATTAATATTTATATATAACATCATTACTTTATGCCTGTTATATTATGATTCCTACTGTTTTATTGGATTTGTGTGTTAAGTAGTAAGTCCTGGATCTACATGACTAAACAGTGTTATTATATTGCCTGGTGTGAAAAGTATAGTAAAAAAAAAAATTAAATACCCAACAGACAACCCAACACTGGTAAATATTAGTATCTGTACTCCATGTTGTCATTAGTAAATTTAAAGAAACTATTTGTGTGAGCGAGAATCAATAGAGAATCGATATTTGATAGTAGCTTATATTTTGCTATTTTTCCAATTTATTTTATAGGTCCTAATTTATTACATCATAGGATAAAGGGTCATAAGTACCAATACCTCTACTTCTTTTTCTACTAGAATCATACTCAACTACTGTCAGGTAAGTGCCAACTATAGAATGCTAAAAATCTATATACATGAGATTGAACCTAATACATTTTAAACTAAACTCTTCCTAACTTGAATTTAATTCTATACATTTACTCTACATCAGGACAGATACAAAGTTTATGACATATATAATACCAAACTGTATAGTTATACTACATGGTTTTCAGTTTTCTTTTTCCTGTGTAATAAATATTGCACAATTCGTTTAATATTATTTTTGAGACTTAGTATCTTATGTTCAAATTGATGTTATGTCCATTGTGTTAATTATAACACAGGCACTGTGAGTCTTGATATTCCTTGAAGAAGCTAATATGCAAAACGAGACTTTTGACTTACCATTATTTAATTAAGATAAAATAGTCTTGCTAACTGGGCTTCATTATATAGGTGTAAGAAGCTCAACAAACATTGTCTATTGAATATACGGTACTTTTTGTCATTGCAACTGTTATGTTGTAATGAATTTGCATTCTAATTGTTTTTGAATACTTATAATAAAGACGTTTTTGTTTTACCAGTATTAGTTTGCGGTAAAAAGCCACTTTTTGCTCTCCTTACACTTATTATACTATAATTAGTCTGGCAATAACAAACTTGAAAGTGAAAGACAGGGTATTTTTAAATGCAGCAGTGTATTAATAATCCGTATGGATATAGTATGTACAATGTTACAATTCACAATAGTACATGTATCAATTATACATAAAATGTTGTCACTTGATAATCAGTGGAGTAAGATACTAGACATTGATTCCTAGTTGCACATGAGCTGAATGAGGAAGGCAAGTAGATATCATGCCCCGACGCGTTTCTCCCTATATGGCTTCCTCAGGGGACTTGCAGTCAGACTTTTCCATCCTTCCCACCCTTCCCACCACTCCTCTTCAGCTGCCTATCTTTGTAGTTCTCTTCACTGGCTTCCATTTCACCTGAGAATCAAATTCAAGCTCCTGTGCTTTGCCTTCAAATCCCTGATAGATAAAAAAAAACCCCTAGCCACTCTCTTCTCTCCTTCAATGACCTACTAATGACTTCCTCGCTCATAACCTACACACACACACGGCTTCAAGACTTTTCCAGAGCTGCCCCGACTCTCTGGAATGGTTTTCCTCGTCTTTGGCTTTATTCTACTTTGCCCATATTTAAAAGAGCCCCTAAAGCCCATTTTTTTTTTAACTTGCCTTGTCTACTTCTGACTCTTAGACCCTCACTACTTACCCACCAATCCCCCCTCATATTGTGTGATACTTCCTCCATCTAAGCTCTTTTTGTTGGACTCTTCTCCTCCTTCTGTGTCACTGTCTGTATCTGTCTGTCATTTGCAACCTCTATTTTTTTTACAGTGCTGCGTAAATTGAAAATATAATATATAATATAATATATAATAATAATAAACTTCAGGACACAAATGTGCAGTGAAAGGGTTACAGCTAGAATAAAACGGCAAGTAAATGCTAGTTTGCAGTTATCAAAACCACTGAAAATAAAACTTTGTAAAGCTATATTTAGATTGACTGTAACATACTCATTTGAAGCTCGATGTTTAACACAAGTAGATGGGAAAATTCTTCAAGTATAAGAACAGAAGGTGTTAAGGAAAATGTATTGCGTAGTTTGTGGGAATTGACTTTGGAGGCAAAGGAGAAATGAGGAAATAGAAAACTCTTATGGAGCAGCAAACATTGTAAGATAAATCAAAATAAATCTATTGCGAAGGATGAGACAATTAAGAGACAATGGGCCTAATTTATCAATGAAATCCGCGCTCGCTGGTCGCTCGTACTTTCGCGCCGTTATATCGAGCCGGTTTACCGTGGGCTGGAGTCATATGCGCTCGTACACTCGCCTACTCACTGCCAAGCCGGATGCTTGCCTTCATAACAAAATGGGCAATAGGGGTCGCGCATCCGCCAATTAAGGCGATTAGATTTCAGCTGCGCGATCACACGTATCCGACAAGGCATCGGAAGCTTTTATATAGGCGCCTATGGAGAGGAGTTGAATCGGTTAACTCTTGCCTAACAGAAAAGAAATAAGTTGCTGAATTGCGCGACGGCGTACGATTTCGGATCGCGAATACGAATGCGCGAGCGAGCTTCCGATTTTGCTTGATGAATCAGCCTCAATGGCAGAGATGTGAAAGGTGTAAAGGAAAACCTCAAGGCAATTGGTAGGCCAAGATAAAGATATATGCAGGACTTAAAATCTGAAAGATCTGGAAATCCGAGGTAAAAAGCAAGCAAGAAATATAAAATGGACACAAATCCAGGGCCTGTTATGGGCAATAGAACCATGGATTGCCATCCCCCTTCCTTTCCTAACAGTTGCCTTTGAAATGTGTAAATTGCTTATTGCTCCTGCTTAAACAATTAATGCTAAAATACTAATGAGAAAAATAGATACAGAATGATGTGTTTAATTACATAAACCACTGGGTCCTAGGAATCCCCATTTTAATTATTATTGTCTGGTAAATGTGAACTTGATTTGTTTTAGGTGGTGTTTTCCTATTAATGAGACACATTACAGTATCCATAATAATTAGTTCAGCACAATAAAGCAGTTATACTTCATTTATATTTTAAGCTTTAACTGTTTATCAAAAGCGCAATTCAGAGATGTTGTTTGTTTAAGATCTATATTTTAGGGTTTGACAAATGATTGTAAAATGGGGCCCTATACAAGATAGGTGGTTCCCCAATCTCTTTAATTATTTTGTTATAAATTAGAAAAAGTACAGTGAAGTTGCCTTTTTTTTGCATTGTCTGTACTCGGATGTCCCGTCTAATCTGACACCAACTGCCTACAAGCACATCCAGCCTTTGAAGATACAGTTTTGTGTACATACAGATTTGGGTACATAAAGATACACAGCTTCGACTATGGCTATCTGCAGACTGGTGACCTTGGTTACTTTGGTAATCTTAGTGGTTTGGTTATTGCTTCACTATGCTGCCAATCCACACTCCTGGGTAAAGCAATACATGTAGCATTTCTCCTGCAGTACCCCATAGATATAAAAGGGGGCAGCAGTCAGTGGTACTAATCTCTGTAAAACATACAAATGCTGGTCCTTTAGGAACCAATGGAGGAGCAACATGGAGATATCTGGCCCTATCATGGGTCAGAACACTCTAATTGCACTTACCCCTCCGCTGTACTGCAAGAGCATCAAGATTGGGCCCTCTGGATATCCACTGGGCCCTAAGCTGATGCTTTGGTTGTTTTGTGAATGATCCTGCTTTGGGTGAAACTATCACCCATTTCAGCATGTATTGTTTTATGTTTGCTGGGTTGCTATTATACGGTGGTAAGAAAAGGTAAAGTAATTGTTTATTTTAAGTAACTAGATAGATACCTTTTTTTTTGAGGAGAAAAAAACCCTAGACGTCACCACAAGACAATGTTTAGGAGAAAGTCACATTCACTGTTTTATTATTCCACCCCAAAGTGTGTTTCAGCATTACTTAATAATCACTACTTTAGAATGACAAGTCTCTTTAGTAAGTGATGGTCTGTGGTGTCCCATCATATAACATCGCACATTCAAAACATTTGCTAGCAAATAGCGATTGACTTTAAAGAAATCAATTTTAGGTTTGCTAGATCACCCAGGTGCACTAATGAAAGTGTATTCTCTCCAGCCTTAGAGAACTTTAATAAATCAGGCCCAGTGTTTCATTATGGAAAGTGAGTAGATTGGGGCGTTTATCATTTTTCCAAATGTTGAAACTTTCTTCATAGTTCAACTTTGTTGACAGCAATTTAGCATTACCAAATTTTGTTTGTATTGAGAATAAAATTCTCATGGTGTGTAAGCTGATGACATGTTCTGATCTTTTTTCTATTTCTAACAAATTTGCTCATGAAGCACAAGTTTATAATTTTTTTTAATAGAGTTTATGAAATCTGTGGCACAAGATATCTAAATATGCACATATAGTAAGTCTAGTCCTATTTATTTTAAACTGAAAATCACTTTTGCCATGTTTTTTAAAATCACACAGCATTGACCTCATTTAGCCCTATAGCCATCATCAATTTACAAATGACTTCCCAGCTCTTTACATTTTTAATGTATACAAACAAGTTGTTGTTCCTATATGGATGGTGATAAACATCCCAATCCCAATATATTGAATTGAACCAACCAAAGCACTAAAATATGCTAAAACAACGGGATTTTTCAGGAACATAGTTAAAAGTTATAAAACATGTTTTTTTTTAGAATTTTAAAACATACAAAACAATCTTTTTTTAACATGTGTTTATTATTTCTGTTATTTTTTCACTTCCACCATCTATAAGCCCCTGTAGTCACTATGCAATCTCCAGAATACCCTTTTTTATCCTGTCATCTCTCCCAGCCCAGTCACCTTGCTTCATGTCCCTGGGGGCCAAGTAGAAAAACTGCGATCACAACATTTTAACCCACATTTCAGCTGTAATGCTTTTTTTAGGGGACCATTAACCACGAGGCCTTTATTAACAGGGTCACTGTACTGTCTCCTGAAATTCTCAGCTTCAAATGTTAAGAATAAAATGACAGGGGCATCCTATACATAGTACATGCTTTGAAAGATGTTATATTTCTATGCATCTCCTGCATAGATTTCTGTTACAATTCCTTTATAAGGAATGGTGGTATATGTTCCTTTAGTTTCACCAACATATTTGTAGTTACAAATACAATGTTACCTGGGCTGTATCATTAGAAAAGTGTTGACTTGTATACAACGGTACCATTATTTCCATATGTTTTTAAACTAATTTCATGAATTTTTTTTAAGCCGGGTGGGATGAAATTGTAGGTGGGTGGTAGCCCCTGTATTGTGAGCCAACTCATCAGCAACCACCCTAAATCAGCCGGGTGGTTACTGATCTGTGCTGGTTGGTGCACCCAACTAAACGGGGCTGGGGAGAACACTGAGCATGGAATTCTATTTTATAAATAATTAGTTTTCTTCAAGTCTGTATACAAGATCTTCCATTCTTCCAATCACAATGTACTCATAAACTTGTCTTTTTCTTATATCTAATTAATTATTAATATTATTACACAGTATTTTTTTAGTGAGAACATATTACTCAGGGCTTCACAGTGTCCATACTTATGTCACACTTGTCCCTCAAAGGGGCTCACAATCTAATGTCCCTACCATAGTCATATGTCTCTAATACAGTCTAAGGTCAATTTTGGGGGGAAGCTAATTAACCTTACTGCATGTTTTTGGAATGTGGGAGGAAACCGGAGTACCCATGGGTATATAAAAACATCTTTTCCCAGCACTTCAGGGGTTACAATGTGCTTCTAATACATTTACTAACAAGGTGCAATCATGTGTGAGAATCAAGTTTTGTTGTTCCACCTTGGCATTAAACATGGCTCTACCATATGAAGAAAATACAGTAATAAATGGCTTCTGTCTTGTAGGTAAATATCAATTTACATAATATGGTATTTATAAATAAAGAACAATATTACTAAAATTAGTGTTAGTGTTAAGGGTCGGGAAGGACAACATTTTTAAAGGCTGCTTCACACAATCAAAAGGTTATCCCCTACATATCCATGTTGGCATTTCTTCATATAATGTTATTCTTTTGGAATAATATCTATGTATTAAAGTTCATTCAGGAGTGCAGTTCATGCTTATATGAACTGCTTTCTGCTCCAGTACATTACAGCCTAACACAAACAAGACTTAATTGGTCGTACCCATAGAGATCACTGATGCCTGCTGCCTTTCTGGTACATTGTGCATTACTAAACACTCCTGTCGCTGGACTACATATTAATATACTGATGTGCTACAAGGGACAGAGCCCAAAAGAGGAGAAAAGATACAGAAATATGAAGAAGAACCTTGTACGTATAGAACTGATGATGCCAGTCCACAGATGCTGGATTTTTAAAATATATCTGAAGAAGAGGCACACGATTGTATATGTGCCATTCTATATAATGTTTGCATCACATTTCACTGACATGTTTTGTGTGTTGTACTGAACCAATGTACCACAATCCCCAAACATGTTGTAAAGGGACATCTGAGACATCACTGATAAATCCTATAGAGGTCAGAAACTGTAGAAGCATTGCCCAAAAAGGCAAGCAAAGGGCATGGTCATCAGTGGTGCCTGGAGACTCCTTGCAACTGATCTTTCTCCCATTACTAACTCACTATGATTTGTTTTGCGCTGTGTCTTGGTGTAGAGATGGCCACTTTGGTAAAGTAGCAAAGTTTTGCTGGCTTATGACAGAGCTAACCATCTAAGAATAGTGATTTTGGGACTGGGACCGGTGGAAGAAGCACAGATCCTCAGAACAAAGAGAAAGGAAGCAGAGGTAGGTTTGCAATGCAGGTTTGCAAGAACAGTTAGTAGCACAATGGTGACATCACCAAATCTCACTGCAAAGCTTATGCGGCTAGCAGACAGAGGCAGCTCTACAGTGACTGTGCCAGTGCCTTGGATGATTTCATACTGCAGCTATACAACTATGAGAACTGCCACACTGATTGCTGTTTGTGGCTCCCCAGGAACTTTGTAAGTGTGCAATGCTCCAGAACTCCCCTTGCTCCTCAGAGGTTCAGAGTCTCTGGTTATATTCAATAGTCGGGTCAGGATGATGTAACTCCCATGCTTTCTTCACTCATATTTCAAAGAAATGTGCCAAGACTGCAAACTGAGCTGCGCACACACAACTTGATGTACAGAAACAGAAAAAACTGCTAATATGCAGGCAGAGATTTTTTTTGACAGAAGATACTTTTACAGAACTTTAGCAGAAATAGTTCGAATTTACAGCACAGGAAGTGAACTAATATTTTGCAGAAGGTTTTTCAAGTGATTGCTTGACAAATATATCATTTCCAAACGTTCCCTATAAAATAAAATAGCAATTATCCACTTTTAAGTTCAGATGCACCTTAAAGCAGCGGTCCCCAACTTGTGGTCCCTGGCTCAGGCTGGTGCAGCCCCTAGTGGGGTCAGGGGAAGGACTCCGCTTGGGGGGGCACACCAGCCTGAACCATGGACCATGTCTCTTGTATGCATCGCAGGCTCAGGGCGGTGGTCGGGTTGGGTCTCTGGACTAATGGAACTTTCTTCCCCTTTGAGTGACACACGGATAACTATACTTATGATCTGTTGTTGTATAAAAGACCTGGGGCCAGAAGTAGACCTGATTTCCCCTGTGTGCTAGCATGCTGCTTGGTGGATCAGAGCTGGGGACAGTAGTCTGGGCTAAGTATGTATTCCTAATGGCACATTCCACATTCCACATTGACACATAATAGATAGGGTCAATTATACCTCCCTACTACAGGTGGGGAGCAAAGGTATTTATGTACTTTATAAATAAAGGTATCCTATAGGTTCACCAATCCTGGTTGCACCATAATGCATGCATTTTTCGTATGGATTCTGACCCCTGCATAAATATTCTAGTATAAATAAAACTCATTACATCTTGGAGCTAATACTTGGTAAACATACTGAAATGTAAAGTTGTGGTACAAACAGAATAAAGCCACAACCTTTTCAATCACTAGAACAAGAATAAAGTAAGCAATTTATTCCAGCAAGTCCAAAATACAGACTGACATCTCAAGATTATGAGCCCATAAATTCTCTCCCCATACACTGTGGTGCGTAAAAATCCTTATCAAGTTTCCATTTGAAGTAACAGGCAGTGGATCACAACAGGACCCAGTAACTAGAATTGATTATTTGCTTCCCTCATGTTGAAGACTTATTCTTGTCTTCAAGCAGATCTTTCCACTAAGAATAAATCTATTTTATCATGATTAAATCTCAGTGTGCTGCCATTCATCCACTGGATGAGCACAGCCCATCATTGATTGTGAACTGATGATAGTAGATGCTCATAATCAAATCCTGGCCAAGACACTCTCTGCAATACTGTTTATATGCAAGAAACCAGCTTAAATATTTCAGAAATTTGACATAAGAGATATGTCCTAATAAACTTCATGAAGGTTTTTGGAGGCATCTCCTATGTTCAGCTTTCCCTTTTCTGCTGCTATTACCAGCTGTCAAAATGACAGCCAGTAATTGCTTTGTAAAACACAGGAGAAACATCTGGCTGTCACATTTCAGCTACTCTTATGTAAAATAGTATTTACAGACAGTCTGCAAGAGTCATTGCGTAGAGTATGGTGTGACCTTTGGTCTGCAGATGACATCACTTCAAGCTTACAGATTACGTTTTTTGTGATCCACCTTGTTGCCGCCAATACTGCCATGTTGTGATTACAGCAGAATATATTTATCAGTCCCTACACTTCCAATCATTTTGTTGTGTTTGATAACAAAAGAAAAATTTCATCAATATCTGTAAAAGGGCAGCAAGGTGGCCTTTGCAGCGCTGGGTCCCAGATTGGAATCTCAGCCAGGACATTATCTGCATGGAGTTTGCAGGTTCTCCCAGTGTTTGCGTAAGATTCTTTGGGGTTCTCAAGTTTCCTCCCACATTCCTAAAACTTACAGTTAGGTTAATTGCCCCCCCCCCAAAAAAATATAACCTTAGAATGTACTAGTGACATATGACTATGGTAGGTACGTTAGATTGTGGGCCCCGTTGAGGGACAGCTAGTGACATGACTATGGACTTTGTACAGCACTGTGTAATATGTTGGCGCTTTATAAATACTTTGTAATAATACAAATTCCTGTTATTGATTGGGTTTCCTCTTGCCATACAAGGCAGTGGCTTGTAAGGTTCTACCTTTGCAGATTACTTATCTATAATGATGGTTCAGGAAGAATTGCAAGATATGTAGATTTAGTTTTGTTGCAGGGTTGGGTCCTCTGCTTGAACTCTTTGGGTTGCTGACACAGGTGTTTATATATACACTAATTTCTCCGTCTATCTGACTTAAGTCAACTGTTGCCTAACTGCGGAAGGAACGTTTGGAACAAAAGAACCTGGGCCAAAACCACAGCCCAGTACTCATTTCACAGCTGAAAATAACATCTGAGTCTTCTAATAAGGTCAGAAGGAAAAAAACGTAACTCTGTGTAAAGTACAAGAAGACATACCTTTCCCCTGAATCAAACCAGACCAAACTAAAAGCATCTTGAGGATTTACAGTGTTCCATAATGAAACAACATTCTGCCTTAACCCCTTACAGGCCTACAAAAAAGGCAAAGAAACCGCAACTTTCCATTCAGAGCTGTGGAGAGCAGAAAGCACAGGCTTGAAGCAATTTAATCAACCCAAGATGGCAATTTAGAATTGTAACATTGTCTGCCCCAAGCAAGGATTCCAGATTTAGAATTTTAATATTGCCCTTCCTATGCAAAGATTCCAGACTTGTATTGAGTTTTTCTGTAATCAAAGTATAGTTAATTTACACGCATTTATTGGACCATAAATACAATTAGAGATATTTTTACCCAGATGATCAAAAGAGTTCTCTGGGCAAAATGAGATTTTTATACACAATGATGTACACTAAAATAAAAAAAGTGTGACTCTTAAATTGTGTCCCACTCTACAGATGCCCATAGGCGCCCTTCGGTTTTGCATTTAGGGCCTGACTTTCAGGCACTACAATCAAGCAAATGATGTCATCTACCGGCTTGACCGAGCAATTCCTGGTAAATTCCCTGAAGCCAGGAAAATCTCAACTCAACCTACAGCAGAGATGTAAACGTCAAATTTCTCGGGAATTTTTCGACCTCAATCATCTTATATATAAATTGTACACTCTGGTATTACAATACATTTAGCCTCATTTATGAAAAAACATGAATGCTTCCTCACACAATAACCAATTTTGGATCATCTCCTATGCTTTTACTGCGTTGGTAAATATTCGTCATGAATGTCAATAGCATTATTTTTATTTGCTCCTATTTTTAAAGACTTGCCCATCATTGTAATTTCATTGCAAATGGCCAATAAATTGCTTATGCGTTGATAGTAAAAACGGCTAAAAAATTCTTATCTAGAAAAACAGTTCTTATTGCCTGGAGCATTGATTTCATTCTCTATTTTTCCTGCTCTCCTTTCATAACATGGAAAATAGAATAAGCTTTGTTCACCCGGTACCAAGCTCGGTTATGTGGTGCCATGTGTGAAATGTTTGGTACCCCTGACCCCCTTTGAAAAAAAGCTTTCTGTTTTTCCCTGAAGCATTTGCAGTGATTTCTAGAAAAGTGGCCTTGTTCACGGAATGTTGTCATGACCTCTCATATCCTTGTTACATTTCTACACCTGTTACCAGCACGATGCAGTGTTGCTATGGTGATTTGCTACTATTGGAGTCATTCAATCTACGTTGCCAGTTTGGTGCCATGGCCCTAAAGAGAAGAAGTACCATAGGTGCCCCTTTCAGGTGGGACACCCCTTTCCCCGTGCTTTGCCTTACATTATCACTGTAATAAGTTCCTGGAAAATATAATGACTGCACACCACTGGCATCTGATTTGTAGCAAGGTTTCACGGGGATAAACTGGTATTTTTTGTCAAGGAAAATCCAATTCTTCCTGCCCAAGTTCCAATTCTTCCTGTCCAAGCATCTATTGTTCCTTCTAAATTTTACATTAATCATACTGCAAACATTCCTGAAGTGCGGAACTGCAAAATTTGGTGCTCTTTGCTTATATAGCATTATTTGTGATCATATCATATATTCCAAATACATTGGTGGAAATTTTGATGTATGGAAGCCATTGGAACCATCTTAGTGGTATTCACATTAAAATTTAAAAACATATCTTTCCCAGTATGGGTTTTATATGGAACGTATCCATTAGAGCTGGAAAGATTTTTTTTTGTGTTTAATAAATGCTAAAACTCCTCAGCTTGTCTGCATTGTATTCCAACCTTGTAAAGCGTACGTGTAGGTAGTTGGAAGTAAATAAATAAATCATATTCTCCTATAAAATATGCATAGTTACATTGTAAAATATTGCATTTTCTTACAGCCAACACAAATACTCCAGAGCTCTACATCCACACAGCATTGTTAGGGTCCATGAAGCCGATAGCTTCACTCCTAGGAACGGTGATTATCAGTAATTGGCAGTGTTTTTACACCACCCAAATACAGGATGACAGCAAGGCAAGCTGAAGCCAGGCTTCTGACATCTTGTTTGATAAACATAACCCCCCTGGCATGACAGCAATGAAAACAAAGTTTAGCAGAACACCCACAATTATTTTTCTGCTTAGAAAATCTCATTCCTAATGTATACTTTATTCCTTCTAAACTTGTGCTGTTTTATCCATTTTCCTTTTAGACCACAAACTTAAAGTCACAGCAGATTTTAAATTTTTATTAGAACCCTACCCATTAAACTGAGCTCAGAGGCTTCTCCACCAGCACATCTCATAAATATTGTGAATGATGTTTGAACCATCCCCCTCTGCTTCTTCTGACTGGCACATGTACAGAGATCTGGGTACACAATGAATCCCATCAACATATAGAAAATGATGTGTTCCCTATGATGGGAGACCTTGATCTGTGTTTTACACCTTTTTCTGCCATTCACAAAGGGAAAAGGGAATGCAGTCACATTTCTTGATCCATATAAAGGTTAATTTCCTCAGACATATGCAGAAGATTCATGTGTGTGTGGTAGTGGTGGGGAGAATGTTAATTCTTCATTCTGTGTGAATGTGAAAGGCAATATCGTGTACACCCTGTATGACATCTTCAGTGATTAGGCTTTGTTCCAAAAGACATCTAAGACATTAGCTCCTTCGATGTGATAGTAACCTGGGGCTTCTGTCTGATTGCACTGTGTGCTATGTTTTTTGGGGAAAGAATCGAATTGAAGAAATAGCCAGCCAGTGACCTACACTGCTTGAATATTAGATGATGTTCTTGTCTCCCTGCTACCAAATAAATGACAGCAGAATTTCATGTTACTGTCAAATATTAGGCTGAACCCCTATTGTCATCATGCATTGTGTTCCCTTTTTCCTAGATTCTCTGGTCAGCTCAGTTTCATTGTCCTTCCTTCTGAACACTTTTATTCTCTCCATCTCTCCCTCCCTCCTTCTTTCTCCAGCCTCCCCTCCAGCACATCTGTTTCCAATATGTGCCTTTGCAGGCAAACAATAGCCTTCTCTATTAACCTGAAGAATATTTGTATGCCTACAGCAGCAGCAAAAGCAGCACCTCCCCAACCCAGACACACAAATACCCTTTCACTCAACTTTCATTGCACACCACCATTTATGCACGATCTGCCTATTCCAGATGCAGCCATTGACCTTTACAAAGAAACCATTTACATCTCAAAAGATACAAAATATAAAAAAAATGACAATACACACAGAAATAATACAATGCACTGTTGCTGTAAGAGACAAGAGGTTTTCTTTAAAATCCAACAGGTAACTGCCTTCAGCATAGCAGCACAGTATCAATCATTGTCTGTCACACCTTTAATAGAACCCTGACAACCAGCAAATAAAGAAGAAAAAGTAACTCACCCAGAAAGAAGACGAGAAGCGTTTGCATCTTTGTTCATAAGTCCAGAGGAATTTGTGGGCTGGTGAGTTGGGGCAGACTTGGAAGTGAAGCGCTGTGCATTGGCTCCTTACTGGAATGGCATATAGCCCTGCATGGGGGAATCATCACAGAGTATGGAATGCAAGCAGAATAATTACCTCCATGTGTCAGCTCAAGGACCAAGTTTCCTTTGCCTTTTGTGCCACTACTTGTCACTTTACTGGTCCCTGTCTGGAGATAATAGTGCAGTGCAGGGGTCCCTGTCTCTGCAATTGTTACAAGCCAAGCAAGTCCTGAATTGAAGAATGCAGGGAAAAATGTAATAGCAGCCACTTATCCCTGTACAGAAAGGAAGGAGTGCAAGAAAATATACTGAGCAGTGAACATTCAGCACATGGCAGCGTCCCAGACCTGCTCCTCCCAGCTATCTGTTGGGATTAGCCAAGGAGAGCTGGCTTTGCTGAACTCCTGCAGAGTAGGAGGGATGGAGGTGCACTATATGTCCAAGCCTCACACACACTCTCACTCAACTCCCTTTCTAATAGAAGCACTTTGCTACAAATATTTGTGACCTAATAATACTTCACAGTATTACACACAGAGGAAGCCTTAAAAGGGGAAGGGGGGGGGGGGGGTTTCAGAAATTTCTTATATTTGTCATACCGATCCTCTGTCTTCCCAAGCTGAGCAGAAACCATTTGTAATTGATTTTATCCAGGAATGGAAAAATGTACCCCCCACCTTTTCTTTGCAAAATGCTTTTCCAGCGGGTGGGAGACATTGTTAATGCTTCTCCATTAGCATCTTTGCAATTTGTGAAAAAAAAAAAAAAACTGTCATGATGTATCCCATTCACAGCAGGGGATATCTTCTAAAAATGGAACTCTGACAGCTGCTTAGGAGGCGTATTGTCATAATATAGTATGCTGTTTAGGGTTTACTGGCATTTAGGAGAAATACCATTGGGTTTTACCCAGATTTCAGCATAATCAGAAGTCGGCCAAACTTTGATTTTAAATTTCAGGTTGCAAATTAGTTAAAGAATAGTAATTGCTTTATTCTCCTTAAAAAGCTGCAGTTCTTAAATACAGTTACCCTTGGCAACTGGTAAAAATACACCCCAATGTCAAAATAGGACTAGGGCAATTGTATTTAGCCATGGGTTTCTTTTATTAAACAAAACCGAATATGATAAGCTGTACTTATCCTTTTCTGTCATAGGAGCTTTTTGTAAAGGCATTTAGTATTTAGGAGTAACATGATATTGGTGCACATTACCTGTATTTATATAAAGCTAAGTAAAGGATTAAGAGAAGAAAAACCACCAATGATTATCTTTCATTATTCCTACAATCCTGCAGTGATATCTGAAAAGTAATTGCAATTAATGCATATAATTTCACAGCACTTGTGTATTGTATATCACTGCACAAACCAGCCCCTGATTTATGCTGGCATCTTTATATTGCTTTCAGAATGCCCCAGATCCCAAAAAACTGTGTGATCTGTTGCGCCAGCCTAAGATTCCTGATGGATCTGTGACATACATCATTCTAACCTAGCACACGATAAGTTAGAATTCAACATCCCTGTGATTGGGTCCTATTATATTGTCCTTCTTGCTATTCCTTGCAACAGACCCTGTACAGTGAACGCGTTGTAAGCTCTGAATTGCGCCTTTGGAGCTCTCTAGCAATTTTTAGGTAGCAGCTGTGAAAACTCTGTATTAAATGCAAATATTTTACTTTTATTAAACCTAAACTAACACTTATACAATTACTTGTAATTTTTTTTCTATTGGCTGAACTTAGGAACGGTCAGCTGAGTGGCATCATAGTTACATCAGGTTGAAAAAAAGTCAAGTTCAACCACTAGGGAAATAAACATATCCCAGATAAAACCCTATAGACATAATCGATCCAGAGGAAGGCAAAAAAACCCTGGTGCAATTTGCTTCAAACGGGAAAAAATCCTTCTTGATCTCATGAGGCAAATAGATGTTCCTTGGATCAACAGTGTCTGTTATGTGATGGTAATGTATTTTTTGTGGTTTATTCCAGCTCTGCAATGCCGCCATGATCAGAGGCTACACACAGATACCGATTTCGTCTAGGCTATGTCATACAAAGGGTTAATTATTTGGAGTAGTTTGGCTGTCCTATGTGACATATTTTGAGTAGATACAAAATTCCCTCTATTTTTAGTAAGTGACACATAAAAAAATAAAGCTTCCACTCAGACAACAGCCCCGAGACTAAACCACATTGTAAAATCTAATGTGGAGGGTAAGAGGCCTGTCACACAATTGTCACTTCCATGCACAGCCTTTTCACACATAATGACATTTACTGCAATGTGTGGATACAGAAAATGGTCAGCAGAATTCTCTTCTCTTTATAAAAATTATCTCACATGGGTAACATTCGCACTGCCATCCTCTCTATCCAGATCCTATTACAGCTATCTTCTTATAGACAAATTCCAGGCAAACAACTAAAGAAAGACATGAAATGCATAGAAAAGACCTATTTCCTGCTCATCCCATCCTCAAAACTACAAAGCTTTACCCTACTGCACAGCTCCATCTGGCAGAGCAGGACCTGACTTGGTGCAGCTCAGTAACATTTAAAAGGTTTTGTCTCCAGCCTATGATTGGACAGTAAAAAGAGAAGAAGCAGGATGATGAGCTCATTTCTTGTACAAATTTTCGTAGAAATCTAATTTGTGTAATTGTATCCCTACCCAGAATTATCAGGCCTTTATTGCTTTTTGTGTAAAAGCCTAACTCTAGACAAACATCTTAATCCACAGATAAAATACATACAGTATATACAGTAGAACCCCATTTACCCGGGACTCAGATAACCGGAAAAATCAGATAACCGGCACCCGACAGCTCCACTTTCTTGATTGCTCTGCTGGGGTTGTGGGAGCAATCAGAAGAGCGGAGCTCCCAGGAGAGCAGAGCAGAGCTCCGCTAATTGCTCCACTCTGTGATTGGCTGAAGCGTCATCAGGGTTTCCTTTTTTCTCAGCCATTCAGCACAGTGAGGTGAATGGGGACAAGTCTGGCTGAGAAACCTCAGTTAACCGGAAAGTACACTTATCCAGAATCGGCCATGTCCGTGGTTGCCGGATACCTGAGATTCTACTGTAGTAGCAGGATTTACATTTCTGTCCTTTTGATCCTAAAATTTACACAGTCCTACTAAACATTAAAGCCTGAAGAATGACATTGCTTTTTTTTTGTTTCAGTGAAGAAATGGAGCCGTGTCATTTCACACTCCATTGTCAAGGGTTCCTCCAGAGGTTGCCAGGGGTTCCTTAAGCAATGAGCAATTTGTGACTCTCAGGTCAGTTTAAGTGACACCAATGATCTTTTTGGCAGCACAGTCATTCAGTGGTTAGCACTCTGGTCTTTGCAGAGCTAGGTTCCAGGTTCGAATCTCAGCCAGGACACTCTACATGGAGTTTGCAGGTTCTCCCCGTGTTTGCATGGGTTTCCTCCCACATTCTAAAAACATGCAGTTAGGATAATTGTCTTCCTCTCAAAATTGACCTTAGACTGTGTTGATCTTAGATTGTGAGCCCCTATGAGGGACAGCTAGTGACATGACTATGGTCTATGTAAAGCGCTGCATAATATGTCCATGCTATATAAATACTGAATAATATTATATATAAATGTAAGTCATTCCTCCCACTGATCACCATACCTATATACTGTGAGCTTTGGATATAGTAATTATAGCTGGGGTCCCCTGAAGACCTGAAAGTATTTTCTAGGGTCCTCTTGAGTTAAAAACCTGTGAAAACTGATCAATATGTTTTCATTGGTGACTAATAGTAGCTTCCCTTTCTGTGCTAATATGTGTCACTATTGCTGAAGGAATGCTGGGGAGAGGGAGCAGGAACACTCACAGCCTGGGTCTCATTGAGTTCTAGTGATTTTACAGCTGTATGGGTGAGCATAGTGAAAAGCGTAGGTGCCTGGTTAAGGGGATCTCAGAGGATTTGCAATTTGATACTATAGAAAAGACCTTTATTTCTTAATATTATATTACCTGCCATTATGATTTTTTATTGTTTATGTATTCCTTCCCCTCATCACAATATATCATTGCTTTAAGTATAGATAAGTTATTATAAGTACTTATAAGTTTAAGTATAGATTGCCGTTCTCTATTATTGAAAATAATGGGGACAAACAAGAAGGGTATGTACACATTATACACATCGGTGCTGCAAGTTAACATACAGCTAAAAGACTGAGGTTTTACCTTACTGCCCAATTATTGTATGATGCAACTGCATGCTATGCACAGCTTAAGTGGGTTCCTAGCACTGTGAGATACATCTAGAAAAAGAGAATTGCAGCAAAAATGAAGACGTTTTTTTTAAAATATCCAATTCCATCTTTATAATAAACCATGAATCTGATGGATTGGACTATTAATGTTCAATGAAAAGAAATGTGATAGCTTTGCAACAGTTACAGATGTAACAGACATTACACTTTTAATTCTGGTGTATAAATCCTATTTTTTATTTGTCTTATACACATATAGCATTGTTGTATTGTTTAAAATACCATAATATAAACTAGAAAATCTCTTTATTAAAGTAGCCAAATGAAATGCTTGTCACACCCTGAGATTATTTTTAGATATGAGCTGTTTATTTTAAAGGATTCTTGGTGGCCCATCCAGATGTCCGGTATGTTTGTTACAAGGAATATCAATAGTGGTTTAGCATGGATCTCCAATCCATAATACTATTCCCTTCCATTGTATCTTTCTAACAAGCTGTCCTCCCCACTTCACCAGTAGCATACATAAATGACAGGAGCATCAATGCAGCGTCTAACCAGAAAACCAATATTTGCTTTTAAGAGTGGACATGGTTTAGAAACTATATTCTGGACACACATTCATATTTGCAGAACTGACAAATAGGATCAACTCACTGAACCCAATGCAATAACCAAATGACATTTTTACAGCTACAAAAGCCGAAAGTTCTTTGGATATTAGCAGATGCATTCAGCAACAGAGATAATAGCAATGTGAAGTTTCACAAAACCCACCAAGCGTTACTGATGTCTGATGTGCCACTGAGCGGCTGTCAGTCATCCTGGCACAGGGACTGTATGGCACAGACCTGGCATGGTGTCAGAGACCTGCTAATTATTACATTCTCCATTCTTCCAGAGCCACGAAACAAAGTAACATTTAAGCACACTTAAGCTACCTACACACTTCCAATTATTATCGTTGGTAAACGAACGACGAACGATCCTGCACGATATCTGCGAACGATCGTATAGCACCGATCCTGTACATACAGATAACGACACGATCGTTCGCAGATATTGTACACACGATAGATGCGATCGTTTGAACGATACAGGAAGTGACGTGCACCACAGGAAGTGAGCGAACGTTCGTTCACCGCGCATGCTCAGACCATGGACGATCAATGAACGACCGTACACACGATAGATGGTCAACGATCGTCGTCCAATCCGATCCACCGGTCCGGTCGTTCATTTCCAACGACTATCCTCGTTCGTCGGCGTCGTTGGTTACTTTTTTTACGAACGATTTTTGCCCAATCGATCGTTCGTCGTTCGTTCGTCGTTCATTTCCAACGATAAAAATTGGAAGTGTGTACGCAGCTTTACAGTCCATTTGGAGATTTTAAAGCTCCACCATTACAGCCCTTATAAAAAAAATTTAAGGCTTAATAAAAGTCTGAGAACCAGCATTTATTAACCAGGGTTTCTCCAGAGGTTATTAATATTAAACAGGATGTATATAGCACCAACAGATTACCCAGTGCTGTACAATAAATATCGGTTGCAAATGACAGACAGACAATACAGACAGTGACACAGGAGGGGAAGAGGAGCCTGCCCTGAAGAGCTTACAATCTAGGAGGTTGCTAGTGGTTCATTGAGAAGTGAGAACCAATGATCTTTATAGCTATCTGTAAGAGTGACATTCTGACCACCATGCTAATGCTGTATATAGAGTAATTAAAGCAGGGGTTCTCTGAAAGTTATTTCAGCGTTTCCCCCATGAAAAACAAAGGTTTAGAATTGCTGATCTAAATCCTAAACAAAAGCGTAATACATTGCAGGCTCACATCCTTATTTTCTCTTAGTAATCCTGCCAGTATTACACTTCCTCTCCTAGGCTGACAATGTTCACTCACTGCTCTGTATCTATAGAGGGGTGGCATTGTCACCCTAGGCAGATCTTCTAAATTAGGACTACAAGCACTTGTTCTTTCTATTCCATAAAGAAAAGGTGTTTTGTAGTTTACAAAATATATCTGGTATAGCACTTATCATTGGTCCAGATTTCAGGACAATAATATTCTGGCAAGATCAATAGTGTAAAATATATACAACTATAATCCATATGATGAATGGTGGTGAGGATTTATTTGTCAGGTATAGGTCAGTCATAGTCTATGTACAGGCCTCACTATATTGGAAGGCTTTGCTGGATTATAGCAGATTTTTTTACATTCCAGGGCTCATGCAAACTGATTGACTCGGTGAGCCTGAGGACCAAATATCTTGCTGTATATTTCTAAACAACAGCTTTTAGCTATGAATATTAAACCCCTCCAGTAGCTACTTCTGTCCAGTAGATAATATAAATAAAAAGATACATCTGTGAAAAATCTTCATGTATACATACATCATCTAAAATGACTATAGGAGAAAGAAACCCAAAAGTGTGAAAGAAACTCAACATGCTGTTAGATTTCACTTTTGATGCAGTAAATCCACACTTTTATTTTAATTGCTAACTTGCTTCTTGCATTTTTCCCTGGATCTCACCTTTATTTTTAGCTTACTATTAAGACTCCTTCATTATCTACCTCCTGCAGGATGCATTCTGAACACACAGAAGTACATACATAAAAGGATGACTTACTGTAATAGTGGCATTCCAAGGTAGCTTCCATCATTTTTTTTAAACTGCTACTTAAAAAAATAACCTTTATAAAATTAATGTAAAATTCATATTTTTCAGTTTTTTTTAAAGGAATAGATATTTTATCAAAAAACACATGGCATTTATTGTTCTTTCCTAAGTACAAGACAATGGACTGTGTAAAGTGCTATGTACAATGCTGGGGCTATATAAATACTGGATAATAATAAAAATAAGAGCAGCATTGTAAGCACCAAAGAAGCCATTTTTCCCATACATGCCCTAAAATTGTGTATAGTGTGTAGTTTAGAAAACTCCCTGTTATACGGCACCCACAGAGATTGGTATATTTCGGATAAATGTAGTTTCTGGTTGCTTGAAAGTTACTATTCAAAAGTATTAATAAAATATAAATAGTATTAAAATGTTGTTAACATAAATCAATAGGCACAATAGCAATGCAGTACAGTATATGCAGAGTATGACCAGTTACAAATCCACTTATAGTCAGAAAAAAATACCTGTACTATACAATCAAAATGTCCCACAAAAAGCACAGGGCATCATAAATACAGCAGTGAAAAGAAAGTCGAAAACCAATAGTAACTAGCCAGGAAAGCAGTAGAGGTCCCAAATATGGATGTTTTGGGCAGCTGAGAACACATGGAAGCTGTGGGATTCACAAAGCTTCGGCTTATCGATGACACAACACACCTAATCTTGTTTTTGGCTGGTTTGCTTGAGTTCCGGATAATGGGGAGTACATCGGAATGGATTTCTTAAAGTTGCTTTTTTTAATTTGCTTTTTTTTAGCAAATGTTTTTAATCCTGGACCAGATCCATTCCAGGTTTGCTGGATCATCAAGGTTCATTGATGAAAGTGTTTCCTCTCCAGTCCTGGAGAGCTTTAATAAATCAGGTTCACGATAATTTGCATGGTTCCACCGACTAATAAGAAATAAACTAATTTTGGGATTTCATTTGGAAGTAAAAATTGCAGATACTTTTTGTCTTAAAAAGATCCTGATGTGTTATTTCCATGGCCCTTATATAGAAAGAGTGTATTTGGAAGTAGTTGCTTCCTTTTGCTACTTTCTTTCTTGGTGGCGTGGTTGGCCTTAGGTGTAAAATGTTTCCCCTACAATGCCAAGCTGCCCTGCAAAGTCTCTGTACTATAGACTAAGCAATTTGGGGTTGCAGCTTAAAAAGAGAGTGCAATACATTTTATTTGGTCCTGTGGGGTAGGGAAGCAACACACAGACTTTGTGTGGATAATTCATCTACACTGTGCCTATCCTGAACCAATGTGGGAGTAAGAGTGAGTAAACCCAGATCTAAATGAGTGGGATATTTAAGGCATCAGAAACAACAGGGAATAATGGGAATTATTGAATTTAAATGTATTTTCCTTTATTTACAATTTCAAAATAAAATATTCACACATTTACCGAATTATTAAAAGTATAACACGTGTTGAACTATAACAGGATATTCTGAAAATGTAACCTGCCAGAGTCATATTATTCATGTTTTCACAATTAATTCAAGACCATAGAGAGTCTTTCCAAAGGGATCTGGTGAGTACCACTAACGCGTTTCACAGTAATATTCATAGCGCTTCTTCAGCAAAATATACCGAGTGCATGTGTGCTGTAAAGCAACAAATTATCCAAGCAAATGAATGCCTAAATAAATAACCGCATTTAAAGGGTATAACATATAACTAGATTACTCACTCCACAAACTTGGTCAATCAATTACCACAGAACCGCATTCATTACACAAATGCAGCCAATAGTGTGTCAGGACATGTAGGTAGAAGAGATAAGTATCTAATTGTAATTTGGGGTAGAATTAACATTTATTCGTCTAGTTGGACTCCTGTGTTTTTAATCCATAAAAATGGCTTCCTTTATTGACCATGACCGAGGAGACATTATTTTGGAAATTCTGGATCTGATACAAATGTGGCACTAAGGGGCTGATTTATTAAAGCTCCCCAAGGCTGGAGAGTATACACTTTCATAAGGAGAGCTGGGTGATCAAGCAAACCTGAAATCGATCTGGTTTAGAATTGAAAACATTTGCTAACAAATAGCAAATTACTTTTTAGAAATCCATTCCAGGTTTGCTGGATTGCCCAGCTTTACTGACAAAAGTGTATCCTCTCCAGCCTTGGAGAGCTTTAATAAATCAGTGCCTAAAAGTGAGTTCTCTAATGAAGTCACAGTTAGATTCGGATAGAAACCTAATAATGCAGAATAATCTTCTAGTTTACTGACAACAAGTCCTGCAAGGGAAGATTGCTAGGCAAAGACTCTGATAATATTCATTGCTTGGCAAACACTAATGCCGGCGGATTCTGCGGAAGCTGAACATCCCAGTTGTTGTCAGGTTTATGTTAATGCAATGGATATATATTCCACTGACTTGAATGTAATTCTTTTGGGAATGCAGCTCTCTCCGTGAGCTTTTTATATTTATTTCCCCTAGGGCTCTAAATGTATATCTTGAGACAAACAGTAACTGCCCCTCAGGCACCTGCATTTTCATAAACAAATTTGGTTTCAGGAATGTTGATTTTGTTAAAGCTTCATTACAAATAATGCAACAGAATCAGTTTTAGTTTACTGACACCTTCTTCGTTGACTAAATCTAAAATAATAAATAGATAGGAAGAGTTGGAAACTGTCAGGTTTTCATCGCTCTCTGGGTCACAATAGGAACTTTTTGGGCCTTATGGACAATTCCTTTGTGGTCTTTGGAACAGGAAATAAGCAAAATCTCTTAACAGACAGAAATAGCACCACTTATCTCTGAGCAGTAAAAGGTTACAATTAATTTCATTTTTTCTTTTTCTTTGTGGTTAGTCAGGAAATGAGGGGATTTTTTTTCCCAGAAGGATCAGCAATATGCTGCATAAATTCCATTGCAATGACACAACTAACCTGAACTAAGTAACGGTGAAGAAAAAAACCCAGGCAGGTCCTGAATTAAAGGTAGATGTTAACCCCTATAAGAAGGACATTCAGTGACCAAAGCACTGTCTATATTGTACACAATTGTCATATTTTGTTTTTTGTTCTATTTTACATCTCAGTGCTCCTGCACCTTTTATCTTTATTGAAATAACATGTGACAGGGTGACATCACAGGTAAGAAATTGGAAGACAGGGGCAGAATTCTGTCACCTGATAACAGCTGCCAGCAAAGATCTTCAGGGCAGGATAACAATGTGTTACTCTAAAAAAGGTGCAGATACTGACCTGCTCTGAGGTGCTCTGACATAATTCCTGTCTGTTTCCTCATGCCTAGTGTCATTTATTCTGCTTCCAGGGAGTCAAGGTTATGTAATTAGGCTGGCCCTGACTAAACAAAAAAGCACATTACCACATTGCATATTTATTAAATTGAAAAAAAAATGTAAAGCTGCACCAACAACAACAAAGGCCCCAGAAATAAATAAGCAAAATACAAATGCAAATAAAAGGCAGCATTACAGAGCATGGAAGTCACGGAGATTCAGAAATTGTGGCATTGCAAAACCTTTGATAAAAGGAAGGACATCACAGAATATTTAGAAAGCAGTTTAGAGGTTCGCTCCATCCAAAGAGTCTGATTTATTAAAGCTCTCTAAGGCTAGACAGGATACACTTTCATCAGTGCAGCTGGGTGATCTAGTAGACCTGGAATGGATTTGGCCCAGGATTCAAAACATTTGCTAGCAAATAGTAAATTACTTTGAAGAAATAAATTCCAGGTTTGCAGGATCACCCACTGATAAAAGTGTATCCTCTCCAGCCTTGGAGAGCTTTAATAAATCAGGAGAGAAGTGTTTGCCACATTCCTACTAATAACATTGATCAATCTACATGAATACCAAATGAAAATAGTAAACCAGGACTGTGACTACAAAAAAAAAAAGAATGTGCGTGGAGAAAGTGGGAGTCTAAAGAAATATGTGAGCTAAGAAGAGACAGACCAAAAATAGGAGAGAAGCCAAAAAGAGGGAAGGAAAGCTAGCTAGAGAGAAGAAAGGCCTCTGCTAGGTCATCCCCCTACTAAAAAGCCCTACAACCACTGCAGCATATAATGCTTTTCTATCCAGGTCAAACTTGACCCTAGAATCATTCAGTTTGACTGAAAGCTTCACATATACCAGAAACCAAGACTGGCGCACCTCTGCAACATGAAGTTTATCCGACTTCCTGGAGTGCGCGATCACTCGCTTAGTATCTGTAAATAGAAAAAGAAGCAATTATGTTTAAGGAGGAGTAATCCCCTCTGCCTTTTTGTTCAATAATTCCTCACATGGATCTATGGGTAAGGGCTTCACCAAAAACGATCAGGCAATCAATCATACACTTGAGCCCAGAATCACTGAGCAACGAGCAGTGCCACCAAACATGAAGAAAACATGAGCACATTTTTTGCAGCATTTAAGACCATTTGCAGAAAATGGACTGGTAGTAACAGGACTTTTCAGATCATGTGACTAACCACATGTAAAAATTGGTATTCAGGCTGGTAAAGAATATTAAAGCTGGGGCAGGAGGGGTTTTCTAAAAGTGAAGTTTGACTATTTAATGTTAAAAGGGTTTGTGGCTAAATGTAAAATGCAAAATTCACCTTGAAGATATTGCAGAGAATCTTATAAAGTCAAATGTCATGAAAGAACCTAAACCATAGAATATAATTTTTCCTACTATTTCAATTGGATGATAATGTTTTGCCATGCTTTGTGTTCTCTTAGTACAGCAAACAAATGGGCTGGTAACAGTTGCTCCAGCTACATGGGCACCAATTGTCCTGTCTGGATGGTACCCAGTCATTCTAACCACTTATACTAGTGCCTGCTAAACACAACCTGTAATACACTGGTGGTCCCACAGAACCAACAGAGCAAGGGCGTACAAACGGACAGCTTGTTTTATTTGTTTTTTCTATAGTGTGCTCAGTAGAATAAGATTGATGACAAAGGCTGTTACCGTGCCTAGGTAACTGCCATTCTTCCTCCATCAATCTCTGGGCACATGTATGCTTATTTCAATCCTGATGTGCTTTGTGTAGTTGTTCAAGATCTTCTCAGTAAGCAAGTATAACAAATTGGCTTAAAACAGGTGCCTACTCTATAAAAGTAGAACTAAAGCTGCCGCTCTCAGTTATCCATGTTCCCTCGCAGGGTGCCACCATCTTCCTTTCTTCTTTTGCCTAGTGACAGTCTTCACCCATGTTAATTGGTCGTTCCTGGGTGGCACATGCACATGAGTTCATCTATCCCTGACATGTGCAAGGAAAGCCGGGAAAGCCATCTTCCCCTGGCAACCCCTGCGCATGTGCAGCTCACCTTTTTCACATATTCTGGCAGAATCAGACAGGTAAGATGTGTTATTGCAGAAGGAGAATTGCCTGTCTTTTTCTGGAATCGCCACCTGCCTGATCCTTTATTTTGTAAAGTGGGACTTTGATTCCACTTTAGGACCACTCACTGCAGCTCTTTCTCCGTGTACAGGTTAAGTAGTCTTGTAGTGGCTGAACCTGCTGGGTCCCTGCCATGGGTTTGCCTTCTGCCCTGGTTATTTGCAGCACAGTGATGATGTCATCACTACATTAGGTATCTTGATTTGTAAAGATGTTTAGTGTACAGAAAGTTAATTTAACCCTATTGAGAAATATAGTTTTAAATAGGGTTACAGTGGTGTCACAGTCTGTTGATGGATCAAGGAATTCATCTCTTTGTTCTGCGTTCTCCTATCTGCATGTTTTATGCCAGTACATCTGTATGCAGGGTGCCTGATAGTTACCCGAGTTCTTTCCTTAGCAAGTGTTGCTACATAGGGGATGTCAAGAGTCTGATACCAAGTCAAAATTCTTCACTAGTTAACAGAACAAAAATACCATGAATTTACAATATCGTATTGCATATATAACCATGGCTCAGCCATCTTGTAGCAGAAGATGCCTTTAAACAGAATATATTTTGATGATTACACAGAATATATTGTGATGATAAAGGGGTCATGCATGAATTTTCCCTGAAATATTCAGATGTCAGATTATACTGTAAAATGATGTTAGGGTGAGGATTTAATATCTGGAGAAAAGCTGAGGGATGCAAAGAGTAAACATACAGCCCAAGAAGCACCAGTTTGGCATGCATTCCTAATAGGACATAACTGACTCACGGCTCCATTACCGGTTGATATGTTGGCACAATGGAGAAAAGGGCTCTGCTCTTTTCTTGAAATTTGCATTTATTCATATGTGTCTGTATGTGTATTTTTTTCTGGATGCCTGTGCAGCAGCGATTAAATTGAGGGCACTTTCTTTAAACGGTTCACTGGATCTGTGAAAGAACATAAATCAATGAAAAATAATACATTGAATTGCAGAATGTCTCTCTCCCAGGGAACACAGCTAGTATTGAGCTTGTCTCTTTGCATTATGCCTCTGACAGAAGAGGACTCGGCATTTACTACTCAGAATAGACACAGCTATTCTGCGACCAAAGACCGAGATCGTTAGAGTCTCTCCTTCTCCGTCCTGCTGTCTCAAATCATTCCATTCACCCATCTTCTCCTTCCACTTCTCTCCTTATCACGCTGACTTTAATATGCAGTCTCTCCAATTTTTCGGATAATGTCACTGGCCTTTATCGTAACATCATCATTATTTGGAAGTTGATCTTGGGCTGTGATGAAGTTTGCCAGCCTCTGGCAATTCTGTACAGAATCCTTTCACTGTACAACCAGTTCTGATTTTATTTTCCTGTCCCTGGAGCAAAGGCCCAGTCTTAATGAAAAATGACAGCCTGAAAATCCCTGTTCCACTTTTGTAATAATAATGAACGTACAGATCTTCACATATGTGCTACAGACGCAGGCTCATTACGCTAAAACAACGAGGAACCCCCTCCCTCCTTTTCACCTGCATGGTTTCCCTGGGATCGGTGTCTCTTTTGTAGATCCATTATCTTCAGATTTGTAAGTACACCTCAAAGCTCACAATTGCAGAACAAGACCCCTGACTAGCATTCCCCCCATTCCTATCCCAGAGAAGGAACAATTTTCCTGTCAAGCTAGAGTGAACCTGCACTCCCATGAAGGCCAGTCTTAGCTGTGATTTATTTATACTCTGCTCAAAAGAAGTGATTTCTCCAAATAAATGTTCTCTTTGCATTAATTCCACACTGTTTCACTTCTCTACTGTATGGAGCTAAACCAATTACTTCCCAGCAGTGGTCAGGATGTGCAGGAAAAGGTCTTTGGCTAACTGGGGACTATGTGACGTTCTCTACTCGATCAGTCTAATGTTCCTTTATCTATGTGGCGAAAGTAACCAGTTGTGGCTTACACATTGCTCTCTGTGGACAACAGATTAGCTCATTTCACAGCTTCTCTAAACCATCAATGGAACTGGAGGCTTTTCCTTCTCAGTTATTAATTTTTCTTTTTATTCTATTAAATGTTTAGCTGTGTGACTGTGAGCAGTTTTATATATAAAGGTTAATGGTATTTCTTTAATGAATGGATTCGCCATTTTGGGTTGATTATAAATCAACTCCATTGTGTCCAACAGAAAATGATCGCATTATGC
Source organism: Pyxicephalus adspersus (assembly GCF_032062135.1). NCBI lineage: Eukaryota > Metazoa > Chordata > Amphibia > Anura > Pyxicephalidae > Pyxicephalus > Pyxicephalus adspersus. Next base: position 54,134,948 of record NC_092868.1, read on the forward strand.
TGGTCGCCTTGTTGTCTGTTTACAATTATCTGCAGCAGCCACTGAAACATTTGTCTAGAGACAATCACTGTACGGTGAGGTGTCAGCCATAAGAGTGAATTAATAAGGGTCAACTCCATTAATAATTGGTGTTTTAGCTGTGGCTTGTCAGTGGTAAATTAAATTACTTGCTGTCTTGTAGAAGAATGGAGAGGTTTGTCTGTAGTATGTCGTATCTCGCCCTCCTTCAAGAGGTGTTCCTCCCTTGTACCTCAGTTTTACAATTTTTTTTTTTATATTCTTTATTTATGATTTTCAAAGTACAAATTAATAGCAATAACTTACTCATGTAGTAGGAAACTAAAACAAGGTAAATAGAAATATTATAGTAACGTATTTAAGTACAAGAAACAAAGAAAAATACAAATGTTATAGTAACGTATTTAAGTACAAGAAACAAAGAAAAAAGGTCGGTACCAGCACAAAAACAAAAAAACTATGCTTCAGTAATAAAAAGCATTACAATAAACAGAACAATTTTTATAGAAAAATGTTAATATTTTTTTTTTATGATTTTTAAATTACAAAAAAATAGCAATAACTTACGAATGAAGTAGGAAAATAAAACAAGGTAAATACAAATATTATAGTAATGTATTTAAGTACAAGAAACAAAGAAAAATACAAATATTATAGTAACGTATTTAAGTACAAGAAACAAAGAAAAAAGGTCGGTACCAGCACAAAAAAAAAACTATGCTTCAGTAATAAAAAGCATTGCTACTATGCTTACCATAGATGGTCAAACAGTCGTTCAGTTTTACAATTTATTTGCTTTACATTATGAAGGATTATAGAACCACAATATTTTTGCAGTGGCTGTAACATGTAACTTAAATAACATCCGGGCTCTCTTAAATGCAGCCACCATAAATACTCAACTTTATTTCTGTTCCTAAGTTGGTCATGGTGTGGCTCTGCCAGGCTTAGCATCCAAACTATCTGGGATCCAAATTTGGGTTGCGGCCCCAGAAACGGCTGTACTGGCCGTCATCCAACCAGCAAAAAAAAAATATGGTGGAGGGACAAATTTTCTGTAGGGTGGGTATTGCAGCATATATTTTTCTATACTACTGCTGGTTGCTGTTATTCATTTTTTTTACTGGAATAATATATAATGTACTCCCCCACTTACACTTGCTTGAGAGATTTGGGACCATGTGAGCACGTGATGAAAATGGGTGTCATTCTAATAAACATTAAGTGCAGATGTTCCTGGAAATGTCAATGTTTCCAGTAAAACACCCAATGCTAATGAGTCTGTAATCACACCATATGTGCACTCTTGAGGCTTTTTCTCCTGTTTGTGCCATTCTTGCTGGAGAAGATAACAATATTCTCTTCTTGTACTTTTTTCTTGTTGATCACTTTCTCTTTACTCGTGTCAATACAACCAGATAGGATTTTCTTTCACTTTGAATTCCAGTGGTTTGGGCCACCACTACAAAAAGAGAGAGTGTATCACCTCAGCAGGTACACACATAGTGTGGTAGGATGAAACATAGGATGCCAAATTCAGAGGGTATTTGGCATCATATATCTCAATTTTGTCTGGGAAAGAGATGGAAGAGCCTGGATAGGACCATGTATAATTGTATTGCTGCAGAATTGCAGCTCTTTATTTGGGATCCAGGCCCGGAGTGTCCTGGAAGGAATGGGTGGGCTAGGCTCTCACTTTTTCCAGGCCAGAAAATGCTAATGGTTCTGAGGACTCTGGCCAATGATGATAAAAAGGGAGCAAGTCTTTGAGACTGGGGGAGTTGGTTCAAGTGGACAGGCTGTGTAGCCTGTATGCTGGCAGAGCCGGGAGGTCCCCCAATGTTAAGGTCCCTGGGACCCACTGAGAGAGCCAGGGAGCTAAACATTGTGTTTTTTTTGTCATGTGGTAATGACTTTGATCCCCTGCAAGAAAGAAATGGAATCTCTTCCTCCTCTTTCTCTATATGTTAATTATACATAAGGCTTGGCAACTTAATATGTTATAACACGCACGCTTTTTTGGGCTACCACTCCTTTAAAAATACTACAATATTTTTGTGACTAAAAGTGGGCAGAGCGCCCTGAATATGAAGTGATGTCTGAAAAACCTCTTTGCAGCAAATGACTTGAAGCTAATCTCCCACAATAGCAATAAAGATCTGTCAGAAACTTTTCATTTTTATCAAACAATATTCACACCAACTATTGAGAATCATTGTCAAGAGGCTTGTTAGGATATGGCAGGAACCATTTGAAGAATTCTTTAAAAATTGGAACTTAGGAAAATCTTTTGTTTAATCTTATAATGAGTTGATGACTAGAGACAGTCATAAATGTCCTAAACCTGCTTGTTCCAGTTCACAGACAGTTCATCAATGAAGAATAAGGACAGTGGCTCTGGACCATGCAACTTTAAAACAAGTCAGAGATGGCAGCTCCCATGTTTCTGTACCGACAGATCCAATATAAAACAGACCTGAGAATCAGCGAGCTATTTTAGGAAACCAAGCTGTACACACACTGGCGTCTGTAGATGGAATTCCTAAGCATTGGATGCCAGCAATAATTCTTTTGGCATGTTGGCTCCTGGGATTCGGCCAACCCTGACGAACAAGAACATATATATAATCAATAGATTAATCAGCATTCAGCATGCAAAATCAATTTTTATGGAGTCATAGATTGTGATGTGATGAACAACCATTTATGATAAAAATCCCTCCTAGGTCAAGGTGATTCTTTCTTATCCTCCGGACACTTTGATTAGAAGCTGGAAGGATGATTGAAGGAAACCCGTCCTGTGAAAATAAGGAAGCTTCCATTGATGAACGCTCCTTTTGAAAAATGATATTTGCTTGATTGTTACACCGTCCCGAATTTTTCAATGCTGTCATGAACCAGATCTGGAGTTATTACCCTCATCGTGACCTGTTGGTTTTTTTGAGTCAGTGGGCCTGATTTATGAATGCCTTCCAAGGCTGGAAAAGATACACTAGGTGAAGCTGGGTGATCCAGCAAACCTGGAATGCATATGGTCCAGGATTCAAAATATTTGTTAACAAATAGCAAATGATTTTAAGAAGAATAACATAAATTTTGTTGGATCGCCCAGCTTCACCAATGAAAGTGTATTCACTCCAGCCTTGGAGAGCTTTAATAAATCAGGACTATTGACTCGGAAGGTATAACAGAAAGAGACAACCAAACAACCAATATTTTCAAAAGATCAACATGAGTAGGTTCTGCATTAAGTATTGCAAAAAGCAGAGGCAGATTAGGCATGTGGGGTTTGTTAAACTACAATTTATAAAGGAGCATAACTCCCAACTGATGTGCAGGGGCAGTTCTGCTTTCAGATCCAAATCCCTCAGTTCTTCTTCCCTCCTCAGCTGTCCCTCTTTTCTGGATTGATATTTACACCTCTATAAAAAAAAATAATAAAAAGTACTATTTTGCACTAAACCCTACCAATAAATTATTCTATTTCTTATTTTCAGAAGCTAATATTAAGGAAACACATTTGTAAAAAAAAGCACTTTTCATTTTAACCAACCAATTAATTGTCATGGACCGCATATGAATTGTCATGGGTGGTTTATTTGCCAACATACTTTAATCTTAAAAACGTCCCTGTTCTCCTGTCTCCAAAAGTGAGGGGTTATAAGGAGGGAATTATCGTTCTATTCTATTCAGCCGTAACATACGACAAGGATCAAAAGAGTAGTTTATCAATCTTGTTGTGCATATCATATATTTTATTTGTGTATTTAGCTGTTTGCCAGGAGTTGTAATTGAACCTATAAATAAAGCGACTCTGTTGGCAGAAATAAAAAGAAATACCTCCCTGCGAAAGGACAGCATAAATTCTTACCTGTCCTGCTGCTCATGCCTTGGATCACCGCTCTCTTGTAGTATTTACAGTTACATAGTAAGCCAGTTTGAAAAAAGACATAAGTCCATCAAGTTCAACCACTAGGGAAATAAACATATTCCAGATAAAAACCCTATAGGACATAGTTGATCCAGAGGAAGGCAAAAATAAACCCTGGTACAATTTGCTCCAACGGGGGGAAAAAAATCCTGATTCTGAGGCAATCGGATGTTCCCTGGATCAACAGTCTCTGTTATCTTTACTTTAAAACTTTAATGCCCAGGTAAATTCTGTGCTTCTAGAAATCATCCAGCTTTTTCTTAACCTCCCTGGCGCTCTGATTATGTCCCTATTTTTGAAGTCAAAAGTGATACTTTGTACATTGCATGGAAATTTGTTGTTTAATATTGCAGGCCTGTAATTGTTAGGTATATCTCCCGGGTATGATAAAGTTTGAAACATAAATCATGAATTGTAATATAATAAAGAATTATAAATAATAATTATATAAAACAATGTATTAACAATTTAATTTAATAATTTAATCAAATCAAAAACACTGAAATCTGTCCAAACAAGGGTGCAATATTATTGTTTATTATTGTAATATTATTTGGATTTATTTTTTATCACTTTATTACTGTAATCAATGTGTTAAAAGCAGATTACAATGTAATCTGCTTTTAAATTTTCCCGCCTCCCCAGCGTACTGACGCCTCACGCATCCCATCGATCACACTGGGGATGCCATGCCAGGGGACACAGAAGCCGGCTGGACATCTCTGGAGAACTTTACAATGCTACCCCAAATGTGGCTCAGGGTACCGCTTTTGGTACATAAAATGAACCCCGGGACTCAGGAATACTGCCAGGGGGCTTAAAGCAATCTATAGAACTTGTTGAAACTTCTTCCTGAGGGAGCTGATTCCACATTTTCACAGACCTTACAGTGAAGAATCCCTTCCTTATCTGGAGCTTAAACCTAATTTCCTCCAAACGCAAAGAGCGCTCTCTTGTTCTTTCTAATGATTTCAGAGTGAATAATGGGGAAGAGAGTTCTCTATATGGACCATTTATATATTTATACAGGGTGATCATATCCCCCTTATACGTCTCTTCCCAAGGGAGAATAGATTCAGTTCAGCTAATCTCTCCTCATAGCTGAGCTCCTCCATTCCTTTTATTAGTTTATCTGCCCTTCTCTGCACTCACTCCAATTCCACAATGTCCTTTTTATGGTGCCCAAAACTGGACTGTATGTAGGAAAGGTATATGAAGCTGATGATTCTGTCGGTAGCTGTTGTTCTGCAAGAGAATGATGATTTGAGACATAAGTAGTAGGAAAGGTTTTAATAGTGCTGCTGTGCAAGGTGCATTGTTTTTATTTGTAGATAGAAAAAAGATGTTTATAAATAAATTTATGGTAAGCACACAATGAATCCATATATCAGTCAAGCAGTTATGACAGAACATAAGTAAGAACACGTAAGTGTAATTTGCCCTTTAAATAGTGTACTCCATATTTTATGCAGGTGATAAATCTTTCCACTGTGACAGGTCTGAATTAATGTCAGAATCACAATAACACTCAGTATGTGATAGGTTGTGTATAGGGATTGGTTTATGTGCAAAGGATTTTAATAGAAGTGTACATCACGCCTACGACTATGCAATTAACTCATTTACTCCATTTAGCTGATTTACATAATCTCTAATGCAGCTGTCAATACACTTATCACCTCACAACACTCCAACATCACATAAAGAGGCCCCAGCAGTCCTCATAGTTGTGCGAACAGCAAATACCTAATTAAAACAATGCTGTTCTTCTGGGAGATGCAGAGTTACTCCACACACCACGGATTCCTGTAAATCCCTACAACTTTATATGGAGGTAAACACAGGTGCAGCTGTTGCACAATATACAGCCAATATTATATCGGCCAAACTGACGGCACAAAAGATTTGTGTAACAAGCTGCTGTGTAATTGAGGAGATCAGCTCCGGTTTCCCTAGAGTGATTTATATAATATGAAGGAACTGCAGCGTATAATTTTATCTGCATTAACCCTTCAATGGCATTTCATATTCCTTATATCAGGTGAATAAGGTGCAAGCTGGGAGATTGGATGTCCACAAGACGCTTCAATAAGCTCTTCACATTTTAAAGAATTGATCTGTAAAACTGGCTTTCTTATGTAGTGTTGTGTAGAGGCCTCAAATTAGACTGGAATCACACCTTTCTGTATGCAAAAAAACAGAACTAGCTCTATATAAAACAAAGGGTTTGATTTATTAAAGCTCTCCAAGACCGGATAAAATAAACTAACATGGAGGATCCAGCGAACCAGGAACAGATTTCTTCAAAATCAATTGCTATTAGTTTGCAAATGTTTTCAGTCCTGGATCAGATCCATTTCAGGTTTGCTGGATCACTCAGATTCCCCCATGGTAGACTATCTTCTATTAATTCAGGTTCAATGACTAACCTGTGTACTTGATGTGATTTAAATTTGCAAAGGTTGAATGGACGCCTAGGTAAATCCTGGATATATAGAGAGATTTCTCGATTCAGCTATGGAAATAGAATATCTTTGCATGTAAATGTAATCGACACCATTGGTGATTTTGAGTTTATTGTTGCTGCAAAAATTTAAAGTGAAGCAAATTGTAACACATGATATTCTGTGTGTTTTTTGCAGTTCTTTTGATTTAGAACACAAAAGTACAGTAGGTGTAAACAGACCCGCAGTTTAGTGTGTCATAATGCCCAAACCTTTTCTGTGTGTTCCAATAAATGAGGTGTAATTATCAAAACTTAAAGCTCATCTTTTGCTTTATTGCTTCCACTTCTCCTTGGTGCTTTCCATCTCAAACATGGTCTCCTGTTCTTGCAACCAGCATGCACACCATCACATGTCCTATGCTCCCTTGCACAGCCACTGTCCCATGCATGCGTGAAAGTACTGAACAGCCGCCAGTTGTGTTTGGGTTTGCCAAGAAGGGAGGATTGCTTTGTAAGCCATAAACTGGAAGGCTAAATGTCCACACAACAGCTTGTAATATAAAATAAAAAAGTGCTTTGGCTTTAGCATTGTCATCCAGAAATATGGAGCAACACTAGAGGCTATAACTGGAAGAGTCAAGGGGCTTGATTTAATAAAGCTCTCCAAGGCTGGAGAGGATACACTTTCATCTGTGAAGCTGGGTGATCCAGCAAACCTGGAATGGATTTCTTAAAAGTCATTTGCTATTTGTTAGCAAATGTTTTCAGTCCTGGACCAGATCCATTCCAGGTTTGCTGGATCATCCAGCTGAAAGTGTATCCTCTCTAGTATTGGTGAGCTTTAATAAATCAGGCCCAATGAGTTGCAATAACAAAAATAAAGGGAAGGCATGATAATGAATAGGGGAATAGGAATAACTGCTTGGTAAGGCAATGTTTATTTATTTTATATTGAAGATTCAGGTAAATGATCTCAGCACAAAAAAGGAGAACCTGGACCAAGAACAAAAGTCTCCATGCTTTTTTAGCTACATGTAGGGTCTGTGAAGTACTAAAAATGAATACAAGGATGGAGATTACAGATTTAAGGTCATTGAAGCAGTGCTAGCATCCATTTTTATAGTCTAAAAAATTCAATTTGTAAAGAAACATTTTGTAAAATTTCAATAAAAGCCATACTGCTGACATTTTTGGCAAGGCGCAAAAGTGTGAAGTATCTGCTAATGGAAAACAGCAATATAGGAATTTGTCTCGAAAAAATGTTTCTTTCCGATCCGACCCCTATTTCCAAACAGATATCACATGTGAGAAAAGCTGCAAGGTTATAAACATCATGATGTCTCTAGAAGGCCTTTTACATTGATCGGCGGCATCAAGTCCTCCATTCCTCCATGCCGATATAAACAGTGGGAAATGCAGTCTGCTGCTGACAACGATGTACTTCAAGTTTAGCACTCAACTGATTTTCAGCAATTTTCTGCTCAGCATGGGGTTTGCACGTCATGCCCTTAAATGAAGAAAACTGCTGTGTACAGAGCTGCCAATCTCATATTGCCCGGAGTCCTTTAATGCAAACTGGTGTTTTACTCTCTCCTAAAAATAAAAGGATACAGTATATTGCTTTGCTATAAGCATTCTCAAAATAGAAACAGTTATGTAACAATGTAACATTTTATTTTAATCAAAAGTGAATGAAAATCACAAATTCAGGTTCCTACATTTTATAGAAAGTGTCTAACCTCTGTGAAAGCTTCTTATTTGAGTGGATCTCTAACTTCTATTTTGTCTTTCCTCATTCTCCTCCCACTCCTGTATTAAACAAAAGTTTTAGCACCTGAGCGATAAGCCCGACCTTGGTACGGGCTTCAAAAAGTTACAATTATCGATAAACCCGAACTTTTCTCACTGTATGAAAATACAGTGAGAAAAGTTCGGGTTTATGGATCACTTACCTGGTCCCGCTGCGATCATCCATCGTCGTGTTCCAGCGTCGTCCTCCAGCGTCCGGTGTCCTCTCCGGGAAGAAGAAGCCGGCCGGCTTCTCCCTCCGTGCGTGTACGTTGGCGCGTGTGCGGGAAATTCAAACTGAAACTCATTCAAACACATTTTGTATTGGATTGAATACAAACTCCTGTATCCAATCCAATACAAAATAATTCAAAATAAATACAAAGTATGCAATTGGTAAATTCAAACTCTCATTTTGTATTGGATTGGATTGGATACAGGAGTTTGTATTCAATCCAATACAAAATGAGAGTTTGAATTTTGTTTTCATTTTGTATTGGATTGAATACAAAGTCCTGTATGCAATCCAATACAAAATAATAGAAAATATATTTATGTGGTTTTGTCTATAGGTATGTGACGGACACTAGGGAGGTGTTTTAGAAAAATATATTACTATACAGTATACCGAATTATCGCATTTTCAGTATTTTTCATTTATTTATGTATTCTTGTTTAAGCTGATTTTTTGTGTCTTTTATTTAATTTTATTAAAAGTAATTTTTTTTTTTTACATGATTATGTGTTTCAAACATTTTTTATATTCATGATATCTACTAGAACCCTGTTCGGACATATTTCTGTAAGTTACAGGTCTACAATTTAAAAAAAAAATTTCATGAAAAACTAACGCTTTTGGAACAGAAATCTAGACCTCAGTGTAACGCCCAGGTGGTTAAGTGTCTCCTCCTTCTTCATGTGTCTGAACTGTCCCCAACCTTCTCCCCTTCCTGAAGACTGACGTTCTGCTCGATTTTTGTAATTGCAGCCTATCTTTTTCACGTCCCCCATATCACCATGCATGCTGGACTTACTATACTCTGGGACTTTAAAACCAGCTCCAAAATATTATTATTATTTATATTATTATCCAGTATTTATATAGTGCCAACGTATTAGCTGTCCCTCAAAGGGGCTCACAATCTAATGTCCTTACCATAGTCATATGTCATTACTGCAGTCTAGGGTCAATTTTGGGGGGAAGCCAATTTATCTCAATGCATGGTTTTGGATTGTGGCAGGAAACCGAGATCCCAGGGGAAACCCACACAAACAAAGGGAGAAGCTGCAAACTCCATGCAGATAGTGTCCTGGCTGAGATTCGAACCTGGGACCCATCGCTGCAAAGGTCAGAGTGCTAACCACTAAGCCACCGTGCTGCCCAACTAACTAAACAATTTGATACTATGGGCCTGATTTATGAAAGTTATCCAAGGTTGGAGAGGATACATCTTCATCAGTGAAGCTGGGTAATCCAGCAAACCCAGAATGGATTTCCTAAAAGTAATTTGCTATTTGTTAGTAAATGTTTTCAACCCTGCACCAGATCCATTCCAGGTTAGTTGTATCCCCCAGGTTCACTGATGAAAGTGTATTCTCTCCTGTCTTGGAGAGCTTTAATAAATCAGGCCCTATAAGTTAAATCTTAAAAAACAAAAATAGTTGAGGCATTAAAGACAGAGCAATAAATCTCACATTGTCTAACTTTTTTAAATTTCTTCCTGTTCCATTTATTATCCTCTGACTGGGATAGAAAGTGAAGGTAAATCTCCCAAAAAGGTACTGTACATAAGGAATACAGCAGCAGTGAAAACTGACAAATCTTCTAATTCCTCGTTCTTAATGCAACATACAAATCTAGGAGTTAATTCACTTTTCATACATGCTGAGTTAAAATGTTGAAATTGGACTACTATGGGCAACAAGAATGTCCTCCTCTGCACTTGGCAGTATGTGTGGGTCTTGCAATGTTGTGTAATACTGTTATTTAGCTCCATGGTGTAAGGGATTGCATTACATTACAGAAATTGCAAAAACAGTGATTTGTAATCTCCATAGCACACATTTAGGACAGTTTTTAAAACACAAGTCAGGCATTCCCTCAAACATTCCATAGTGGGAATTTTCCAGATCTATGTGTTTCAGTAGTGGTAATTGTTTCCCATCAGGTAATGTCAGATTTCTTGTTTTATGAATACAGCCCCTGGTGTAACATGCAATGACATTTTCATTCAATGTTCATACTTCAAGCCACTCTGTCACCACTAATATAGACAAAAAAACTAACTAGAAAAAAGGTTTTTAATACTTACCTATCTTGTCACTTACATCACCAATCTTCCCTGTCTTATGGGGACAACACTGACACCTGACATTTGGGGACATTTTAATATTATTAAACAGCATTTATATAGCGCCAATATATTACACAGCACTGTACATTGAATAGAGGTGGCAAATGACAGACAGATACAGACAGTGACACAGGAGGAGGGACCCTGCCCCGAAGAGCGTACAACCTAAGAGGTGGGGGGTGTAGCACACAATAGGAGGGGACTAATTTTAAATGTATCTTCATTCCAGAGTAGCTGAAATGCAAAGTTGTGGTTATTTTTTAGAAATGTTTTGTCACTTGCTGAAATGACAGGGTTATTTCAGCTTATATTAAACTTTTTAATTTTGAGCTATATGGTAAGTTGTTTATAAGAAAACTTTTTCTTGTTTTATGTGGGATTTTTTGGGAACATATTTTTATATTTTTTATAATCAATGTTTTTGGATACTGAATCTTTTATCATTGTGTCTCATGTGCCCTAGATAATCACTTTATGACATATTACTTATGTATTACTGAACTATGTATTTACTATAACATGTACTGATTGAATGTATTTGCTATACATATAAACACTGCAAATGAATTTATGCGCATTCCCGCTATACGTATAATACCCCTGAGGAAGCCCAGACCGGGCGAAACGCGTTGGGTTATAGACTTACGAATTCTAGATAATTACCAAACATTTGTATATTCCGGTTGGAAGTTGAATGTCTAGTGCCCCTAAAGGGCCAATATGGTAATGACCTGGACCCAAGTCTTAGGTCATACCAAACTGCTTTAATTTGTGAAGTGTATTATGAGATTCTATCATGAATTTACTTGCCTACAAAACCCTACCTTCCTTCTTATTTTTTCAATGTTTTTGGATATAATTTAAAATGCCAATTTTTTATTCTAACAATTATGATTAAAATATAACAATATTTAAAATAGCTGATATACATCACATAAATAACATAGCTGAACAAATCTCAATGGGTATCTTTTTCAGCACGTTTTACCGAACTATCGTCCACTTCCTCAGGAAAAGAAACATCTACAAGGATTATAACAATATAGTCTTAATGAATCAGCTACATTTTTAAAAAAAATATTTCAACAGAAATACAAAAACAAACATTTTTCCACTTACATGAGTCAGCCTTCCACTGAAAGATAACAACTCAAAATTTCCTCTCACACCAACAACATGGATGAAATGAACATAGCAGTGCGTGAAGAGAAACACACGGCACCAAACAGATAGATAGTATTTTGTGTTGACTATGCAAGAATGGCACAGGGTCTATAAGAAAAACTTTTTCTTTATATAAGGTTAAGAAGAAACCAACCAACTTGTTTCCAATATTTTTACAAATTAAAATGATTAAAGTTATACCATTATTTGTGTATCTATATACAGGTTAAGGACATACAGATGACTCCTAGATAGAACGGGCTTCCCTGCTCACTCGTGTGCAGGACGGAGGCTTTATTGGTGAGGGAGATGGTTTGCATGATTTGCAGAAAAAATCTTTTGCTAAACACAGCTGAGGACAAACTCTGCAGTTGTTTCCTTTTGCATATCAAAGCACAACTTGCTCCAGAGGTTAATAAATGTCTAGGCTCTATAAAGATTGTTTTGCTTTGTTTGTGATTAGCTCACAGTGAGGATGTTATACAGTAACTGACACCACACTGTGCATGCATAGAAAGGTAAAGATTAATATTATGTTGAGACAAACATCTGCCCTAAATGCATTTATTAAAATAATGTACCTGTTCCAACATACATACAAGTTCAACTTAAGAACAAACCTACAGTCCCTATCTCGTATGTAACTCGGGGACTCAATAGCGCCCAATAGGAGGGGACTCATGTTTTTTCATTCCAGAGTATCTGAAATCAGAGTAAATTGTGTTTTTTTTAATGTGTTGGTGGTATTTTCAGCTAAAATTAAACTATATGGTAAGTTGTTTTTAGACTGACAATGATCAGCAGATTATCCTATGGAATCTAACACATATCTGATTTTACGTTCCAGGTTAGATTTCTCTGTAGGTAATGTCTTTATATATACAGCTTCTAATTCCTTCTCAAATCTTATTACACAGTATCAGTAAGGCAATGACATTAGAAGCCATAAAGATTCCATTTATATACTGTCAGGTCACATCAATCTATCACCTTGCTCGAAGAGCTGCAAATATGGAGCGTTTAGAAGGCTTTGTCTCAATATCACCTGGGTACGTAATGAGCACTACTCAGAACAGACATGGTTCATTGTATTGAACATTTTTCCCTGAGTTCAGTCAGGGATTACACTATTATTTCTCCTGACTTCCAGGAGAAAATTGAATTGGAAGTTCTTCAAAATTTCATTACAACACATCAAGCAAATGTGTTAAAGCTGTAAAACTAAAGTGAAGTAAAACTGGGAGATAATCGCAAATCACGTCTTCCTATTCTACTTGATATCCAGAGTAAGTGGCCATTGTGTGGGCTGGATCAATATTACTCACTTTACAGAAATGAACGCCAGTACAAAGGTGGTTGTGGGATTTTCTCGCTGTAAAAGAAATCAACATTTTCTAATTTATATATATTTTTTTAGGGCCCACTGAAGTTTTTTTTTTACTTTTCTACATGATCAAAATTGAGATTTATTTTTTTTCAGGAATTTTTCTTTATTAAAGGATATAAAAATACAAAATTGTAGTAGCAAATAAAAAAGCATAAACTTAAGAAAATTGCACATATCCATTTTTGACTTAAGAAAAGAAAAGAAGACACCAATAAGGTGACTATATAGAGCAAGACAGTCAGAAAGAAAAGAAGAGCAGAATAGGAAAAATAGAAAATAAGAAGAAAGTTAAGAAGAAAGAAAATACAAAATACAAAAACAAAAACAAAAACATATACCAGCCAATATTAAACATAAATAAAATACATTTTTCGATGCCTGGAGATTTATTTTAATGTTTCTGCTTTATTGGCCAAACATAGGAGTAGTGGCAATAGGGAAGGCAAAATAAAAGTAATCTTTGTTAGTGTCGTTGCTGGGATTCAGGCTGAATGCAAATTCAACCCGAACATCAGTCATGCAAGTTGGTTGGGTACAAAACCAGTGGTACCCCTGCAGTTTGCTACTGTCAATCAGTCCCTCCTAGTCATCCATGATCATTGAAACAAATAGGATTGGTAAAACCTCCTTTTTTTACAGGTGTTTGCCTGTGGTGAATTTTTGAGAAGCTTCAGAGCAGTTTATTGCTCCAACACCTTCCTTTAAACCTCTCCTCAAACTCAGACTTCACTACTTCATAACCACACCTGATGTCCTGAAAAAATGCCAGTTACACTCCCAGGGGGTTAATAAATAGGCACTGGGGTGCAGTCACTCACTCTGTTCTGCACCACCAGTCTGAAGAAACCATCAAGGAAAAGTCATTTTTAAACCTAGTGGGGTGGTCAATTTGCATTAGAATTTGGCTAATTGGAATCCAATGCTTCAATCTACAATAGGAGTTTGTTCCGAGTCAATTGGCACTATGCCTTTACACTTTGAATAATGTACAGACTGACATACTTGCAGCTTAGAGGGCAACAATGCCAATGCACAAATTAAATATTATTTAATATTTAAATATTATTTGGGGAGGATGTCTATAGGCTGTGTGTGTTCTTAAAAAAAATTCAAACCAGACCATTTTTAGGCATTAAAGTTGGGTGGCCAGAATAATGGGAGGCAGAATTCTAAGTATTTATTGACTATTGGATAGCAGTAACGTGTATTTTTATTCACATTCATTTTTTCTTTGCTTTTTTACTTGCTTTAAATGCTTATTTTTAAGAAATAGTAGAACATACTTCAAATGCATGGTTTTGTTTTCTAGAGCTGCCAGCCAAAGGAGTTTTGGATTGCAGAGGACCATTTCAATGAGAATAATAGATGTATGGAAGCTGTATTTGATCTTGCTAAACTCCCCATGGGATAGTAAAAGCTTTTTGGACACATCATATTGGCTGTCAATCAAGAAATCTTCACAAGTACTGGACCCATGGAAGCCTGTTAATGTCACAAGAAGAGGCCTTGGAAATACCAGATGGCAGGAGGGTCGGACTGTAGTATTGTATCACTGGACCTCACTTCCAGCATCACAAAGAGTCGTGCCACAGTGGATTCAGGTTAGCAAAAATAGCCTTATTAAATCAATATCATGGTACCAAATGGAAATTTGAAATTACACAGATAAATAGGAAATAAAAGATAAACAGCTAACCCCTAAATATAACTGAGTACAAACAAAACATGAGGCCCATTGCCAGGTCTGGATCCAAATGAGAGGATTGTGTTTTTAGGTTGTTAGCAAAATACCAAGTTAACATACATATGTAAAAGTATACAACTTTTTGAGTTCAGTTATACAATGCATATATACATTTTGGCATAAATCTTTACATTTTACATAAATTACATTAATACAGTGATATAGGAGTCCACCTAAGCTACTAGGTGTTAAAGTATAGTTAACTTTCTTCAATTAGTCCTAGTGGTCCTACGCGTTTCACAAATAGCTTCCTCAGGGGATTCTATGTGGAATTTTATGAGTTCAAACAACTCAAAAAGAATACCAGAATAAATTAGATGTACTTTCATGTAGGTAACACTTTGACTTTTTCAACATACATTAACACAATATCAAAAACAGTTCAACAGCAAAAATGGGTTTAAGAAAGTACACCCAGAATGGAGTTTAGATTTAACCAGCTAGGCCAATTTATGAATGCTGGAGTAAGAGAGAAGAAAGTGCAGCATCTTCAGTTTTTATATTTCAGTCATATATCCAAAAGGTTAAATCATAGTTCTCATTTAATACTTTTTTTTTGTTTTTGTCTTGGTAAAAAAAGAAAAATAGCTGCTGTGTAATTTTCAGCTATGGAGAAGCTGGGTCATGAAGCAGTGTTGGCTTACAAAATGATTCCTAGCCTGTAGTCTGTTATGTTGCTTGGCCATCTGTAAATATGGGACTACTGATTGATGCTAAGCAAGACGCTGTCGCTTCAAAGGTTGTCTTTTGCTTTTAGCTAATTGTAACTAAAAAAACACAAAGGCCTTGAACACTGTGAAATAAAGCGGGCGAAAACTCCTAATACACAAAACCCTTTAGGGGACTTGTCTAACTGTCCTGATAATGTCAGATAAAAGCTCTGGGAGGACATGAAATCATGTAAACATTCTGTGTGATGTATAATCTGGATAGTAGCATGAAATAGACAGCAAGTGACTGCTGGAACTCAGATGTAGACTTTAAAAGAGATTAGAGAGGTGTCATCAGTGCAATGTAGAGCACAACCAGCATGGGCTGCAGCTTTATTGCCACATGCAGGAAGATGATAATGACCACAGGAGCGGCACAGTGAATCCAGTGCTTTGCCATATCCAAGCAAAAAATTTCTAGCTATATTAGGATTGTCTGCTGACTAGGCAGTCTGTGGTCTAGCTGTCTTATAAACATGCCAGAAAAAGTGTCAGGACAAAACAAGTACAATAATCTGTCTTCAGCATGGGAAATCGAAATTGTAATACCCAGCTACAATGTTTTAGCTTTCTGTAATGCAGTAAAACTTTCACGGTAAATTGATGACCCTCCTCCTGCATGAACCTGTACAAAAGGCTTACTTTACATTTTGTAAAAAATGCCCAATGCCAGTATAAAATAAAATGATATATTTTTATTTTTCAGATCACAATAGTGCATGTTGGTATAAAATTAGGTGCTAAAAAAACTTTAAGGTTGTCAGGAACCCCTTCTTACTATATCCACAGATCATAGTATATAAGTGTGGTGGTCAGTAGGAAAAATGCCTCTTACATTGCTGTCCACTGAAAAAAATCACCCCTACAAATAGCCAAAAGCTTTTATTTTAATATATATAATGATTTCTGCTTTAGTTTATGGATTAGCATTGATTGAGGTAAAACTTAACAGTCATATGGGAAAGTTAATTGTATACACTGGTCCTGACTTTTAAAAGCTCTCCGAAATAGAATAAGATAGACTATCATGTGATAACTTGGGCGATCCAGCAAACCTGGAATGTATCTGGTCCAGGAAACACATTTTTTTGCCAAATAACACCAAATGATTTTAAAATTTCCAGGTTTGGTGGATCACCCAGTTTATCAAATGTTATCTTCCCCAGTCTTGGGTAGCTTTAATAAATTAAGCCCAGTGAGTAAGACCTGAACACCTGGGACAGTAAAGCAAGAAGTGTATGCAGGAATACTATGCTGGAATTTGGCATTCTGCATGTACATTTACTATTTCAAATATTATAAAGAAACAAAGTTTTTATAGCAAAAATCCTGGGCACTCCAGCAATCCTGGAATAGATTTCTTTAAATTAATTTGCTACTTGTAAGCAACTGTTTTTAGTCCTGGAACAGATCCATTCCAGGTTAGCTGGATCACCCAGGCTCACTGATGAAAGTGTGTCTTCTCCAGCCTTGGAGAGCTTTAACAAATCAGCCCTTTATGCACAATGTAGAACAAGTTATGATAGGTCTGTAATTGGGTAACCATTGGCTTCAGAAGAATCACATGCAAAACTGGTAGGGTTGAGTTTTAATATAGTAGAAAAGAATGGGATTGTACTTTTTAGT
Organism: Pyxicephalus adspersus; assembly: GCF_032062135.1. Lineage (NCBI taxonomy): Eukaryota > Metazoa > Chordata > Amphibia > Anura > Pyxicephalidae > Pyxicephalus > Pyxicephalus adspersus. Next base: position 54,152,116 of record NC_092868.1, read on the forward strand.
AGTGTTTATTGGTTTTCTTTTCTCCCCTCTTCTTTCCATAAAATGACACCAAACACTAGACCAAAGCATCTGTGGTTTTCATATTTTATACTGACAACAGCTAGCAAATCTGAAAAGGCTGGGCATATTTCAGATTCTTGAGATATTTACACTGTATCTTGGGTCAGATATACATCTGATAGCAAGGACATGAAGAAATTAATTTGTATGTTTCTGCCCATAGTCCCTAAATGGGGAACAAATGTCATTTGCAACAAATTTCCAATGAAAACAATGACATATGCATAACTTCTGTCATACAAAGACAATGTTGTGCTATACAAGTCATCCTTTTACCGAATACTATGTTCCCAGGCAAAAATCTATATTCATAATAACAGCCTATTCAGTCTACTATTCTGCTAACCCCTTGAGGCTATTCAACTGGTAGGATGTTTTAGAGCTAATCAGCTGTATAACAGATTTATTAATAGACAAGCAATAGAGAAAAAAATGAATGCATTGTGAACCATTACAACATTTATGGGACTTCCCAGGCAAACTTTAAACTGCAATTAATGCAATACTGAAATGGTTATTCATAGGAGTATTAAAAAATGCTTGGTGCTTGCTGTTAGTCAAAAAACAAGCATAAAAGACTAAAGGGTCAAGATTAGTGATTACACCTTTCAATTAAATGGCTTTTTGAAATGACAAGATCCACATTTTTACAAGGTCTGCTAAAAAGTCAAAAGTGAGTAATTAAAAAAAATCATTTAAAGGGGTTATGCATGGTGACTCTGGGGAAATGATTGCTGAGAGGTCAGACCGAGCACGCTAAAGCTGCAGAAGATTGACTTTATGCATCACAAATTGAAGGGGTCTGTACATCCTCCAGGGATGGCACTCTTAGGGCAAGTCATTGTGCTTTCACATGTCTCCAAACATTTGGCTTTTTATCCATTTAAAAGAAAGAAATGATTTTATTATGGGAGGTAAAATGATGGTGACATAATATACAATGCTGCTTCAATGAATAATGACAACCTTCAAGCTTCTACAAGAATGGATCTATACATTTCCACAAGGGTTTAAATCAATTCCCATATAAAATAGAAGTTGTAAGTTAGGAACGTATACTCAGACGTCAACTGGAAGGGCGTTGGGAACAGCAAGAAGATCAGAGATTACCGTTTTATAACTAGATTGCCTGTATATCTAGAAATGTTTGGTCATTTAACCAATAACTCATTCACTGTCTATTACTGCATTTACCTTTCTAATTTTAGTTGTTTAGTTGTTGGAGTCTCCTACTCCCTAAAAATGCCTAAACCTCCCACATTGTGTAACTGGTACCTTCAAGTGCAACCTTTTTACCACGGGGGAACCCCTGCTATAATTCATACATACATCCACAGGTTATAACATATTAGTTAGGTGGTCAGTGCCTCTTATATTGATGACCATTGGGAAGAATGTCATCCTTACAGATAGCCAGAAAGGTCATTGGTGTCACTTATACTGACCTTAGATGTACAATTTTCTCATTGCTCAATGAACCGCTGGCAACTTCTGGAGAAACCCTTGGGTAGAAACATTAGTTCTAGTAAATAACTCAATTCAACTACTTTGGTCCCTCTTTCTCTGCTTCTGTCTGCAGAGATTCCATGCAAAGACTGTTCAGTTAAGGGTCCACAAGGTGCCAAGGACACAAAGAATTTAATTTCCTATGTTATTCTATGATCAAAAACAGGCTGACCTTTCAAATTCTAAACAATAATAAAATATTTGTTGAATGCTGTGTTGTACATTTGCTGTGAATGTTTTGTAAATGTATAGGTTACATAGTTAGTTAGCTTGAAAAAAGTCCATCAAGTTTAATCACTAGGGAAAAAAAAATAAATAAAATATATACATAGCTAATCCAGAGGAAGGCAAGAAAAAAACCTTATAAACCCCTGGTACAATTTGTTCCAATAGAAGAAAAAAAATCCTTTCTGATTCCATGAGGCAATTGGATGTTCCCTGGATCAACAGTCTCTGGTATCTTTATAATAAAGCTTTAATCTCCAGTTATATTCTGTGCTTCTAGAAGTCATCCAGCTTTTTCTTAAACCAATCTGTAGTAGCTGCTGAAACTACTTCCTGAGGGAGCCGATTCCACATTTTTACAGACCTTACAGAGAAGAAAACCCTTCCTTATCCGGAGCTTAAACTTCTTCTCCTCCAGTAGCAAAGAGCGCAACATTGTCCTTTGCAATGAGTTTTGTGATTTACTAATTGACTTCTAAAATCTTCACAATAAGTCTACTCTGCTACAACAGTCTAATGGGACATATGGTGACCATAAAACAGCTGTATTTGTTATGTCCCATCAATCTGCAAATCTTCTTTTCATTTGTTTCCCAATTTCAATTTCCCAATTACCAAAACAGCCAGATGATTGGAATTACAGTGGAAATCAATTAACACCAATAAAGTGCCACTTAATGCATTTTTAATCTGGTTCAATATTAAAGTTAACCTCCTATTCCCTTGAAACTGGGATGAAACAAATTAAATTGTTGATAAGCTATTGATATGACTGAATTCTGATGGAACAAAACTTCCCGGCTAATGGCCAGTGGAAGAGATGACATTCCAATGCACTGTGATGGAAGTGCAATGTTCTGTGTAAAGCAATAGTATGAACTTCTTGAACCAGTAAGGAAGGAAGGAAGGAAGGAAGGAAGGAAGGAAGGTTGGTTGGTTACATTTACCAAAAACAAATCATGCATCAATACTTATTGTGAGTTCCAGAAGTTATTAAAGTCATCATCTGATTCAAAACCAGGGTGTTTCTGACCTATTCACGATACATAGATTCTCTAATCATATGGTTGAAAATTAACAAAAATAACAAATAAAAGGAAAAGAAAAAAGGGACCACTAGACGCCTCTTATCTTGATGCGTTTCGCCTATTGGGTTCTTCAGGAGTATTGCTGAGGATGCTTAGGCTATAAGGTAAGTTAGGAAATGTGTATAGGTTCATGTATCGGTGTATTTTGATCTTTTTGCCCTACTACAACTCACTTTTTATGTGGGTCGCATGTGCCAAACCAAATAGTACACCAGAGAGTAGTTAATACCACCTGTCCTCCCTTTTTTTTTTTCATTATATGCATGTTAATGGTAACAATAAAAGTAGAACTATGGCATCCCACAGTGGACACAGGAACATTAGGATTTCTGGAGATAGATTTGTAGCCTTGGGATTGTCAATGCTTATCTATAATTATGGTTCTCTTATCCTCAGACAAATCTTTGCTCTTCTTTCTTTTCTCCATGCTCAGTGTGTTATATACAGACAACATCTAAACAAGATTGAGTCAACATTTCTGCGTTTTGTGGAAATTTCCATATTGCCAGCACCTGTTAATGCTACAGGTGAGTTGAATTACAAATTAAAGGAGCATCACATGCTTGAAAATACATTTATTTCATAGAATTCTGATAAGGTGCCAAAAATTTTATCTAGGCCATTTTTGACGTTTTGTCTGGACTGTCTCTGTTCTCTCTGTCACACTTACCTCTTCCTCACTAAATCACAGAGGCCTCTCTCCTGTGCATGCAGGCAGTTCTGACGCTAGAGGTTCCTCTGTTTCCAAGCTTTATCAATTCTGTCCAATCCACTGGCCAATCAGAAAATAACCTCTTGACCAGCACTGGCTATTTAGTTAGCTCACACACTGCACTTAGTGTTCGTGCAACGTGTCTCCATTGTGCCGAGCCCCTAGCTGTGTGAGCTAGTTCCTGTTTACCTGGTGCTTAATTCAGTGTTTCCTTTGTCCAGTTCCTGCTTTAACCCCTTGTAGTCCAGCCTGTTGGTTCCCAGCTAACTTCCCTGTGCTGTTCCAGTGTTCCTCTCTGTCTGTGGATATCCCTGAGTCACCTGTGCCTCCTGTTGCTTCCAGTGCCTCCTATGTTCCCTGTGCCCACAGTGGCCCCTGTGTCACTAGTGTCTGTCTCCTGGATCCCTGGTTATTGACCCCGGGCGTGTGACCTGACCTCTCCTTCTTTCTGCCTGCCTCAACCCCGGCCATCCTCAATTATCCTTCTGCTTCGTGATTTGGTAACGTGTTTTGGCCACCATGGTGTGCCCAAGGACCACAACCTGGCAATAACCAGAAGCGTAACATCCTCACCATCAGAGGCTCTGGAAAAGACCTGGTCACTGCTTAGACCTCCATGCAAGCCGTAGCGCCCCCTAGTGGTCATGTCACTCCCTGCCTTTATGAGTTCCTTCAGTGCCAACAAGAGAAATACAATGACAATACCAAAGCATTTGTCATTTTCTTGGAGAAGTGGTGCAATTTCTGGCAAGGGTGCCAATATTGTTGACCATGATTGTAGATACACTTCTGCAGAAAATTTAGGTTGAGGAGGACTTTTGCTGAAGAATACGGGTTCGGTTGAGGATTGCAAAATGTTGATCAATTAGAAATTTGGGTATGGACGCTACTCTCCCAAAGCACCTGTACCATAGGCAGCATGTAGGTTATAAACAATTTACCTTTTTATATTTTCTTAGTGCAATACATGTAATGTTTTCATGCCAAAAATAATACTGAACCAAGAATGGGCCAGTCAGTTGTGTTTGGCATAAAGGTTTGTTGTGTCTGTGTATAGCTGCATATAGCAGGATTTTCCTATACAAATTTATAGTATATGTTTTGTTTATTGTTTTTGTATATGTTTTTGTTTATATGTTTTGTGAACTCCTCAACATGTCCTCCGGGAATGCTTCTTCATGTTGTAGAACAATCATTGACTGCCTTAGCAATAAATCAGCTTTATGCTGACATTTTCCTATATTACAGTGGAGTCTTATTTGTTGTTCTGGGATTAGTTTTTTGTTTGACACTTTATTAAACACAGCCCTGAGTGTTCAGTGTGTGTAGTCTCGAACTTCCTTTAGTTCTGCACCCCAGTTCAATGTCCTAAAACCTTAATGGAACCCTTTAAACCTTACTGGTATCTCATCCTTGCAGCATGTTGGATGCCTTTGTTATCAAATAAATGCATCCGCTGCACACCTGGTTACGCTAGCTGCTGTCACTCTGTTGGAATTACATATATATGAAAATTCTAGGCACAATGCCCACAGAATGTGAAAAACATCATTAACTGATGTTGATAAGAGAGGGCAGATTAATGTGCTGCAATTATGGAAATGTCACATAGGCTGCAGCAAGATCTCAGGGCGGTATTACGTTTGCTTCAAATTTTTATTGCATTTAATTTCTGGGGAAGCATATAACAAAATACATGTTACATATATGTATTATGCCCCTACTTTATATGAATTAAGAAAAGCCATAATAATACCATGGGGTTGTTGAAAATTGGAAATCTGACTAATTTAATAGGTTGAGCTGTTCCTGTTATGGGAAGGACAGTGCCATGCTTAATTTTCTCAATATGATTGTTTTGCATTTAAAAAATATAACCAGTTATATAACATCAAGCGCATCTACCTCCATCATAAATGAATTAGGTGCAGAGACTTCTTTTCTCGCCAAAAACACCCTGGAGATATTTTCTTTCTACCTCTCCGCCGAATGATAAAAAAAGGTAAATAAAGACTCAGTCACTGCTCCAGTTCCTACTGGAACTCAAGGGGGTGTTTTCTTCCGCTTGTTTGGTTTTGACATTAATAAAAGCTCTGGCTGCATTTTATCCAAACTTCAGCAATGGCTGTTTTCCATCCAAACTCAATGCAAAGTGGCAGGTGTCATCGGTGAGAATCTCCAGCACGCACGTACTGCTATGACAACAATGCAAGCATCAGACCTGGAAACAGCTTGTCTGCAAGACAGTCACAGAAAGCAGCTTGGGACCGCCTGAGACAAGAAGTGACACTTCCCAACTCTTCAACTTTCCCTTTGCAAAATTCAAAGTCAGAGATAAGTAAGAGCCTGAAAAGTTTACTGGCACAGACCCAGGCATATCTACTCTGAAATATACTGTACATCTACAGGTTCCCCAGCTATATAGCTCATATCTATAGCTGACATAATTTGATTGAACTGTAGTTGTGTGAACTGATTGATTTTCACACATTTGGACCAAGATTTGGTGGTCTGATAACCTATTTAGGAAAGCAGAGCTGGAAAAATGGCTGAAGCCCACCGTTAACACTAAGAAAGGTCCACAACCTTCTTGTTGACTGAATTTGCAGCAATCCGCTATTATTATTTTTATTTTACAGTATTTATATAGTGCCAACATATTACATAGCACTTTACTCCTAAGTCCATAGTCATGTTGCTAGCTGTCCCTCAAAGGGGCTCACAATCTAATGATAAAGTTGAAATGCCAGTAAGATGCAACAGCTTAAAAAGAGATAAATTACTTCGCTAGCACAAAACGTTTGAAGCTTTACAGGAGACATTTACAAACATTTTATTACAGTAATAAACCTGTAATGTTTCCCTCAAATTTCAGTTTAGCAGCTTTTTTATGTAGCTTAATAAATAAATATATCAGAGAAAAATGGTAAAATCTAAGTTGATACTTCTCCTTTTGGAGTTGCACCCCAACTGGCATGCCCAAATGCACCATGACATTCATTCCTGGCACCTAAAAGGCTGTAAAAAGTACCAGTATAGGAAAAGGATTGTTGTGGTGCATTGGCAGCCCCTTAAATATGAATGCATTGCACATTAATGAAAAGATGTGTATAGGCGAATCTGGCCTTAAAGCAGAACTAAAACCCCTTTCCTCGCAGGACTCCCCCATCTTCTTCTTTCTTCTCTTTTAGCCATTCGGGATGCCCTAACTCCCATGCAGGTGTGCAGGATTTCATTCATTCTCGGCACACACAGGGGAAGAGGGGATTGCCGGGTATCCTGGAATTTAAAGCTGATGCTGTGAATGCACAACTCAGATTTTTGCAAAACGGGTTATTGCAAAACGGACTCCACCTGATTCTTTCTGCAATAATGACCGGCCTGGTCGTATATTCCTAAATGTGGAACTTTTGTTTCTGCTTTACATCAACATTAGCCCCAAATAAAAAAAAAAAATCTCAAACAAGCTTTATTAAATACATCAAACTGGAAATTAAAAAATTATGGTGGAGGAAAGAGGTAAATTATTCTTTAGAAACATTTGGTAAAACAAGAACAAAAACACAGAATAAAAGGAAAAGCTCTGTAAGTTGACAATTCATGGTACATTATTATGTAATATTAATATTAAGTTATGGATATAACTGCCTCGGATAGCCACTAACTCTTAATATCCCCACCTAACCTCTTATTACTACCTGTATGTTTCCATTTTGGTTTAGTAAAAATGAAAGCCAGTTTATACTTTAAATTTTTGGCAAATAAATTCAAATAAATGAAAGACTTGATACCTGTAGTAAGATGGGAATTTATGTTTTATATTGTCATTAGTTAGCAATTGTGGAACTGTGTGCAGATGATATGTGTCACATGATTGCATCTGACTGGACCATTGCATTACGTTTATGATATATATAGTACCTCCAATCCAGTATTATGGCCGTATCACAGAATGTGCACACCTAGCACTTGTTGTCAGGAGTGCATTGTTTTTGTTCTATCATTTAATTATTCCAATATTTTGGATTTGCCCATCTACAACAAATAGTACAGGCTGTATATATGTTAGAAAATCAGCCAATTCTGCGTTTTTTGATATTGCGGTGTCCTTTCAGTTAGGCTAACTTGGTTTGAGAGAAGGGGATCTATAAAGGGATGGTCACTAAATACATGGATTTGCATGAAGGATAGTGACTTTTATTGATACTTGTTGCAATTATGAGCATTTGTATTTTGCACAAGGACATGTGTTTGTTCATATCCTGTAAACCCCTATAGGATAAAGAATGTTGCAAATAAATGAGCTTGGCACTTTTTTTTCCATTTTTTTTTCGCCATATGTGAGGGTTGCAGATCTAACTAGTCCATATCCAATCTTAGAAGTGGAATATTTAATTGCCTTCTTTCTGATGTGCTGTCCCTGCATAGCCACATGCTGTATACCAACGAAATTAATTTGATTTTCCAGCTAAGCGACGGCAAGGCTGGGGACATCTGGTGCAATTGATCTCTTAACTGAAAAGCCTTTAACGTTCACACATATGAATGCAACCATCGACTGAACTTCAAATGGATTCAAATTGATTCTATCCTGTGCAAGTTAAAACTTTCCATATAAAAATGATATGTGCATCAACTGTTGTAGCCCTTTCATTTCCTGTGTGTCTATGACCCTGGATAGCAATGTTTCCCGTAACTGATGCCTTTGTTTGACGTGATAAATTGCCAGTCCTATCTTCCACCACCATATATTGCATTTCTTTCCATAAATCATCTCCATCCAGTGTTCCATACATCAGGCCTCCAGGACAGACTTTATTTGTTTATTATTTATATTGCTAATGCCATCTGATTAACGCCAGCAAGCCAAGAATTATATTGTGATAGTGTTGCATGCAGATCTGCATTTGCTGTGTAATATATTCCATATATTACTTGTCTGATTTGTTGTGGAGGGCTGGGCTTTTGATTGACTGCATTGGGCTCTCCACCACCGTAAAAATTGCCCTAAAAGCATATAAAACAGGTCTGAATCTCTGCTCTGCCGGAGTGACCTTGGCCTTGTGATTTCATCACTGTGCGCCTCAGGCACCACATTTAGATTGTGAGCTGGTTTGGACACCGACTGCAAAAGCCCAGACTTTTCCTTACAAATATTTACTTCTTGGCTGCAATATGGAATACAAACTTTGCCGTGAACACAATCTGCTGCATTTTCTACATTTAATATTCAAATACCCTTCCTACCCTCAGCTAGATCTATGCAAATGTTTTATTTTTTGTGTTTTCTTTAACCTCCCTTCATAATATTCTTCACGTTTCCTTTTCAGAAACAAACATGCCAAGCATTTATTTTTTATATTTGTTTTGTCATTGACAGTAATTCTTTTATTGAAGAACGTGTGAAAAGCAGTGTTTTTTTTCTACACAGGACAGTACATATAATACAAAGAAACCTCCTAAAATGCTGTGGAGGGAAAACAGCCCACCCCTAAAATATGTCACACAAATAAAGCAAACATCCTGACCTAAGGTCTGTACAGATGCCAGATTTCTGTCACTAAAGATAGTTGTGCATAATTTCAGGTGAAACGTTAACATCGGTACTGGTGTCTCACAACAACGTTTAGAGATCCTCTGTGTCAGATCACTAAATACCTGACTGCTAATGACCACTATTGTTTTTCCAACGTAGTTCCCACAGCGGGTTGCATTCCGTGCTATTCCCCTTCCCATTTTTATAGAGCAGAATAGGCCGTTCTGTGGCCACTCTCATTTTTTCAAGGGCAAACCAAGTAAGAGCTTAACCTCAATGTTGAAAAGGAATGAGATAGTTGTTAACTGCAACTACATACCTCCATGTGACCCAAGCCTTAGAGTAATGTGCTACAACCCTTTATAATGTCCAGAATATAGGGACAGAAAAACATTTTTGCTAAAAAAAAAAATGCTTATCACCCAAAGCATTACCCCGTGGCATAAGTCCAGGCTTCTGGCTCCCATATAACCCAATTTTCAGAACCCCAGTCTCACCAGCTGCTCCTCTTCCAAGTCTGCAGTAGTAAAGGCAGCCAAACACCAATCAATAAATTCTTTAGTGCACTTACAAACCCCTTAAGTATATATGTATTTGAAATGTAAAGCCAATTCGTCCTCAGGTCCTACTCACATATCTTTACTCAGATATCATTATGAAAATGATATGAAAACAGAAAATAAAAGCTGTGAGGACCTATGATGGTACTCGATTGTAGTTTCTTATTGTGTGTAATTGGCCAATAAATATTGTGTAATGCATCAAAAGGAAATTGAGGACACATTCCAAATGACCAGGTACAGGCCAAGCCTGAAGGCTGACAATGTGAAAACCAAAAGATTGTTAGATTGGCATTAATAATTAAATGAATAGCCTCAGCCTAAATTAGGTTTGTCATAAGAACGCTCAAGTCAGTTAGCAATTATTTTCCTGAACCAGAACTTCAGCCTATGTTCTGATACATTGCTGACATCTATTGATCGGCCCAACTGATGATTTTATTTTTGCTAAATTTTTATTGAAATTTTAAAAGTTCCGCAAATTGCCGGAGGGGGGGAAGGAGAAGGTGAAAAAATTGTAGCTTATACTATGTTTGAGAGTTGCATTTTTTTTCAACTACAAAGAACTGTTATTTAAGCTTAATTCATCAACTGTTTCGTCTTTTATCTTTCTATCTGTGTCTATCTTAAAAAAGTAATGAAAGTAGGTAGAAGTTTTTTTATATATATATATATCTTTATATCAAGTTCTCGCAAGTTGTGAAATTCTGGAGAATTGTCTTCAAATAGTAAAAACAAAATACCAAAAAAAGGAGTGCTTTGTTCTGGTGGTTTATGTCTGTGCTATGAGACAGCAGCACTGAGAAGCTACTAATAAGGATGACAGCCGTCACTCTCAGCAGATAAGAGATCCAAAACTCTCCATTAATTCAAAACTGAGCCAGCTTCACAGAGACTGAAATTCTTCTGTAAAATATTGTTGTTCTAATTGTAAATGTTCTAGTATATCTGTAAGGCTCTTTCTTTTTCTCTAAAAAACACTCTCCCTCAATATCCTCATTAAGAGCAAGAATCAGGATGTAAAAGAAACTTTTATGGCTTTTATAGAAAGAGGAGAGATGGATTTTTATTGGTTGTTGTGGGTGGCTGTTCATACAAACCAGACAGTTGAATGGCAAAGATCTGGGCTAAACCATCAGTCACAGACCATTTTCCTGCTGAAAAATCATTAAAAAAAGCACTTGATATGGAATCCCAGTTCTTTCCTATGTGGCTAATTCACATCTATGTGCAGAAGATTAGCTTGTTTTCAATGGAAAGCCCTAGGGGGCAATTCACGCCTATTCATTTACATTACCACATGATTTGCATCTTTATTTTATAAATGTGATTGAATCTTAGTTTTATCTAAGCTAAAAATAATTTTCTTGCAACTTAATAGTGTCTATATATAAAGCAGGGAATCTGACATTCACTAAACATTCTCTGATGAACAAACTTACAGAAACATTGTATTCAACAGACGTGATCGATTGTTCACCAAATAATGTTTGATGAATGTCAAGTTTATTTTACAGAGTTTGATCTCAAGCTTTGAACTCTCTATGGGCATTCAAACATCCATTTTGTATGTAGTTATATCTATTCTGTATCCTATAGTGGAGAATGATCGAATTTCCTAACCTAGATGAGGTCGTCCCTGGGTTTATTTCCAGAAAAAAACAATAATTGGAAACTCAAGGGGTTGATCTAACCACCTATTATTTATCTGCTGGAGAGAACTCTATGTATAAATTGTAGTCTCAGCATACACCAGTGTTCTGGTGTAGTCCAATAATATGAATAAATGTACTGTATGAAATGAGCAACATTGGAACACCTGATCCCTGCTTCAGAGTATGTTTGTGCACTGCTGGACGTAGGTTTACTCAATTTTTTTTAAAATGCAGGGTAGAAGTTGTGAGGGATTATCTTCAAACATACTCACTGCAGAAAGGTATTTTACTTCCAATGTCATGGCAGTTTGCCCCCTTTCTTCATAAAAATAGCAACAAAAATAAGCAAATTCCAGTGTTTTTCCCTTGCAGGGGATTAGTGTCATCACAGCTTCGCAGCATTACACAAAGTTTAGCCTTCTGGCACTGTCTCTGACTCTCTTCAGAGATATTGGCCCCGATACCAAAACATTGGGAGACCTTCTGGGTTCTCCCAGCATACAGGCTACATCCAGTCTGTAGACCTCGGGCTGCAACTTTTCCTAGTCTGAAAGAACTACTTCCTTTTATCATTGGCCAGGTGCTCCTGAACCATTATATATTTCTGGCTTGGAAAAAAGTAGTGCCCGGCCCACCAATTCTATCCAAGACATTCCGGGCCAGGATTCCAAATAAAGAGCTGCAAATGTGCCAACTTCATTACAGTACCCTAAATAAGGATATCCAGGGAAAGGAAGTGTGCCAGTACCAGGAGCATTATGGGGAAGCTGAATCTGTGTAAAGCAGTGTACACACGTTCAATTTTTTGTCACTGGAGATGATCATGAAAGATCAAAGAGAAAAAAATAGTGACAGAGGGGAGGGGTGGAGAACGAGTGAGCGGCACCCTGTTGTGCTCTTCTCTTCTTCTTCTAGAGCTGCCCCAACTTTCTGAAATGGTCTTCCTTGTCCTATTGGGCTTGCTCCACTTGGCTTGCTCCTACTTTCTGCTCATTTAAAAGAGCCCTTTAAACCCATCATTTCAAACGTACCTACCCGTCTTCTTCTGTCTCTTAAAACCTTTACTAAATCCTACTAATCCATATTCCCCCTTCTATTGTCTGATACTTCCCCCACCTCCTAGGTTGTAAGCTCTTCGGGGCAGGGTCCTCTCCTCTTCCTGTGTCACTGTCTGTATCTGTCTGTCATTTGCAACCCCTATTTAATGTACAAGACTGCCTAATATGTTGGCACTATATAAATCCTGTTTATTATTATTATTATAAATAATATTGATAATAATAAAGTCATTTTTTATGTTAGCACAGCTGATAATGTTGGTGTGTATTATCAGTTTACCTACCAATTTTCCTTGTTGGCTAGAATTGCTTTTTATATCAATCCTTATGATTTAAAGCTGGACCCCAGAACCTGTAACACTTCTTTTACATACCAGAAGTTACAAAAGTCTTTTTATTCTGACATTCAATTTATGCCTGAATATTCCAGTTATGTGGGTATTGCTCTTTGCACTGAAGGTCCATAGTTGCTAATATTTCTTGGCTGTCTCCATAATCACACATATCTTCCAGCAGTGACGCACTGTCCTACCTCAATGTATATAAAGAAATGTTGCAATGGGTGCAGATTTATTACAAACTAAAGTAATACAGGCAGTGTTCCAGCACTAACACATCTAGCTAGGTTCATGCACAATACCACCAGACGCGGAACATTAATCTTTTGTTCTGTATAGAAATAAATACCAAATAAATTGAGGTCAATTCATGTAACGCCCAGTCTAATAGAGAATCAGATGGGTTTACTGAAGTGGAACATGGCTTTAACACTAAGTGAAGCTAGACAATCCTGAAGTAGGAATAGAACATCTTGCTAGCAGGAACTGCTGTGAGTCATACTGTAAAATTCCATAAAAGGTTAGATAAATCGGGAGATGCAGCGTGATGTGTCAGCAGGCAGATCAACATGTGTCCTGATGGATGCACATAGTCTAAATTTTGTATACCTTTTATCCCCAGGAGCTAATCTACAGCTAAACTCTTTATTACTAGGAATAAGTGAAATTAGCAGTCCGGCAATCCTTCATAATGCCTATAATGAACATGACAGCACAAAAGAGATACCAATAAACCATAGAGATACTGACACTAATAGTTTACCACTGCAGACACTGGATCTGATTTCAGAAAGCGCTCCAAGACTGAAAACTATCATGGAGGGACCGGGTGATCCAGCAAACCTGGTCTAGAATTGAAAACATTTTGTAATTAATAGCAAAATATTCCAAGTTTGCTGAAACTCCTAGGTTCCCCCATGATAGTCTATCTTCTCCATACCAGGCCCATTGCTTGATCCCACACCATTCCCTGCAGCCACTGCTTCATTGGCCCTGATTTATGAAAGCTCTCCAAGGCTGGAGAAGATACACTTTCATCTGTAAAGCTGGGCAATCCAGCAAACCTGTAATGTATCTGTTCCAGGATTCAAAACATTTGCTAGCAAATACCAAATGATTTTTGAGAAAACCATTTCAGGATTGCTGGTTTACCCAGCTTCACTGATAAAAAGTGTATCCTCTCCAGCCTCCAGCTTTAATAAATCAGGCCTATTGATCCCATAGCCAGATTTCTGCCTTGGTGTCATTTACTTCTAGTAAGTTGTTTTACATTCAGCATCTAAGCTATTCATGAGCTAAAATACAGTATGTAGCAGGAACAACTGTGGAATAAAGATGGGCAGATGGAGGCCAAAATATGGACATTTCATAATCTGGTATCCCCTGCATGCATGTTTCTTCTTCTTTTTGTAGTTGCATAAGAGAATGATGGGTGATCGTTTGTTCCTTCAAATTTGGAAATCATTTTTATATTGCAAACTAAGAAAAGTTTATGTATTTTGAATAAAGTCTAAATTCTCAATAAACCATAGTAGGCCATAGTAGGACCAGGACAATGCAATCTCTTCTACGTGTATGTTTTCACCCAGTAGATAAATCCTAGCTTTAGAAAATATTACTTACTGACAGCTCAGAGCATGTACAGACCACCACATGCTCCTGATTCATCATTAATCACTAGGGAAGATGGGAACAGGAAGGTAAATCCTGGAAGCCTTGTAGAATTAATGAAGGCTGGGACCGAGAGATTCTGTTTAACTGGGTTGAGGCTGGGTTGAGTCCTTACCTAACATCTGCTCTTTGCTAGTTCCTGACCTCTATCATAGCCAACTCAAGAATGAGGCAGAGCCAGCCCAATCAGAAGTTACAAAGCATTTATTAAGCTTCAAGAAGAATGCTTAGAGGCTTCTTAAACATTTTGATGCGGTCTTGTAATGTTTAGATCTCAGGGAGTAGTGACTGTACACTTTAAGCTATCTTTTAGCACTCTGGCCTTTGTACCGCTGGGTCACAGGTTCGAATCTCTTCCAGGACTCTATCTGCATGGAGTTTGCTGGTTCACCCCATGTTTGTGTTGGTTTCCTCTGGGTACTCTGGTATTCTCCCACATTCCAAAAACATACAGTTCATTGGCTTCTTCGAAAAAAATTGACCTTTATTGACATTGACTGTAATAATGATTTGGGACTGGGGTAGGGACATTAGATTGTGAGCCCCTTTGAGGGACAGCTAGTCATATGACTATGGACTTTGTACAGTGCTGTGTAATATGTCGGCGCTATTTAAATACTTGATGATAATATTAATTTTAGTAGACTTCTTTTAGCATGGTGGCTCAGTGGTTAGCACTCTGGCCCTTTGCAGTGCTGTGTCCCAGGTTCAAATCCTGGCCCGGACATTATCTGAATGGATTTTGTCTCCCTGGATTGTGTGGGTTACTCCGGCTTCCTCCCACATTCCAAAAACATGCAGTTAGGGTAATTGGCTTCCCCGCAAAACTGACCTTAGACTGTAATAAAGACATATGACTATTGTAGGGACATTAGATTGTGATCTCCTATAGACTTTGTAAAGCGCTGCGTAATATGTCAGCGCTATTTAAATACTGTGTAATAATAGTTATAATAATAACTTCAGCAGTTTTTTAGAAAGTATTTAACAGTACTTAAAATTGCTAAACAGCCATAGCCTGCATTTGCGTTGGAGCTAAAATGTGGTTTGGAATTGGTAAGAAATCCTGTGATAGCTTGTTACATGCTTTGTTTTGATGCTGAAGCCAAAGTTAACAAATTCTCATCTGCAATAAAATTTTGTACTTGCCACAACTAAAATCAAATCAAAGCAAAGTGAACTGGGCCTTAACCCTGGCATGTAAACCAGTGCATTCTATAAGCCTGCTGGGATTTTTAATGCAAGCTCTGGGTGCTGTATTAGTGACAATGCAGGATGGTGTTCCTGTTTTCATCTTTAATATCTATGTATATTCTATCAGCTCCAAAGACTGGTGTAAATAAAATGTTCTGCAAAGAGGGCTGTTAATTGTGTATGTGTTACACGCGCACAGGCTTCATAATTTCCTGTGTGGTTTCCGTTTTTTCCTCAGGGGATAATTTATAACACTAACATATGTCTGTATCTACAGTCACACTGTTACGTGGAGTCTGCATTTAAAATACTCTCAAATTTCAATATAGCCTAGAGGAGAACCTTTTAAATGGAATCCAGATCCATTCTAGACCCAAGCAAGCAGAAATACACCAGCGGCATGGCATTAACATTATACCATGAGAAGTAGTGAAGGAATGACAGAAAAGAAATATAGACACAGGTGTATCAATAGATTACTAGACTACAATAAAGATATTTTGAATGACTACTTACATCTCCGAACTGCTCCCCACTGTCATTAGTCACATTCAGAGATCTGCTGTATCCCAGAAGACACAACATCTCTACTCAGTAATTGCATCTTTACCAATCTGACACAGATGCCTGAATTATATATACATTCCTTTCATATTCAGTCACAGATGGTTCTGATTACTGCCTGCATACATCATTTAGCCAGAGGTGGGGTGAAAGGCACACATCTTCCTATGATTCCAGGCCCCATCGCCTGCTGGGACCAACAGCTGCTTCTGGACCTGCTGTGAACTAAAGTAACACATTTACAACTGTAGCAAGGTAAAAGGGGCATTCTGGCTTGAATTGTAGCTGATTAAAGAAATGTTGTGTACATGGCATTGCTTTTCTTCAGTCAACAAGCATATAGTTGTGTATTGTTTGGATGCTTGGACAATTAGGTGGAACATTTAGAAATGTTGATTATGCCAAAGCATGACCCTTCATTGACTTTTTTCTTTAATACTTCATGAAAAATAGAAGTTCACTTGCTAAGCTTAGGTACCCTTATACCAAGAGCATAGTATGCAGCTTGAGACCAGCTAAGGCACCACTGACTGTGAGATTTAGATATTTTGTGATGTCACTAATGGGCTGCTAACTGTGCCCATTGCTGGAGAGAAAAATGTACCTGAGGATCCTCAGTGCAAGGATCTCCCTGCTTTTTCTTCATTCTTTCTGAGAATATGTGGTTTGTGACCCTATCTGGTATCTTCTTGATCATTTGTCCACCAGTGATTAGGTGGCAGCTTTAATATAAGAAGAAAATCCATCTCTTTGTCATGATGTCCTTACACAGAGACACAATAAAGAACTACTCATTATAAGTCATTAATGGGGAAAACCTTTGTTACAGATCAGATTCTTCAGAAATGCCTAATGATTCGGTCTCTACTCTCTGCATCCCTTTATGGGCACAGCTTCCAAAATTATATTTCCCCTTTAAGTTGAGTTATTTGACTAAGCAAGTGGCTGATTTTGGCCCTTCTTCCTTACTTCTTATATGACGGCCAACAGTGTCTTTATAACAGAAGCCTAAACATCAGTCAGAGTCGGGCAATAGTTTGGCTTGACAAAAGTCAGGACCAGAAGCAAACTACATTTATTTAATTAATTATTATTGCGATGTATAAATATTAAACCTGTGTAAAAGCCAACAGATCAACTCAACTTTATATTGTTGTAGCATTTGCCGTTTTTAAATGATTTTGTGTGTGCATATGTAATAAAGATTATTAGACTACAAAGAAATATTCAGTAGATATAGATATGGGAGTTTTCTTCTTTTTAACAACTGAGGTCTGACAGACAACCTGACTCTATAAACTTTTCGACAAAGTTTACCAAGGAATAACAATAGTACAGATTCCTCCTGCACAATAAACCTGATGAATAGTGACTTGAGGAGAATCTTTGAAATGGTTTTGATAAGCATAATCATATTGTTTCAGGAAGAAGCAACAAACTGCCTTTAATATATTTTTCACAAGTCAACAGTTCCATGGTCTTTCTAAACCTTCACTAGAAAGATTTGGATCCTCGTGTTAACCCAGTAAACTTCTTCATTATGCAATAGATGCTCTTGTGTCTTGGCTCAGCAAGATCTTTTTCCCTATAAGAATTAGGAAATATAATGACAAATTCCATCTGGTAAAAATTAAGCAATAAATTAGGTAACTTCTGTTGTCTGTACAAAAGACATACAGCAGAAATGATTATTTTTTTTCCTGTCTTAATCATAACGCTTATGCTCTGCTATTAGAAGAGGACTGTGGTCTGACCCCTGTCTATTATTTTTTCCTTTGTAAGCCAAAAAAATTCTGTCTGGTTGTCGTTGGATCTCTGGCCTCTCTGTGGAGGCAGCATTATTGCTGAAGATGTCCTGGCAGAATTGCAGTCTTTAGAATTATTCTACAGCTGGTATGCACATCTGGGGTGTCCACAAATTTGTAATTAGTGGAATCTTAAACTGTCATTATGAGGTTCTGAGTTCCGTTTCTAGATTCTCTGTCTTTCTCTGCTGAATAGCAAAAAAATTGCTAATCCTTCTGGACCATTATTGTTCACCCACAGGGCTATAATCACACAAGAAACAATTATTTGTCAGTTTTTAAAATCAAACTCTAGTCAGCACATTATGCTGGACAATATATAGTGGCCAGTGGTACTATTTGTAATCATCCTGGCATTGTACTATGTAATTTCTGTTAGCCCATATGACATCATTTCAAGGCCAGCAAAAATCTATCCTTGGAAGCAGGAAGGAGGTGTGTCAGTGCAGGGAAAAGGGTGATAGATCTCTTTGTACATTAAAGAGCATCCCTTTATCTCTCCTTTTCACTGAAATCAGAACAACTCTCTAGCTCCGATGTTAATAACTCTGGTTAAGCCTGAAACTTGCTACATACCAACTTTGCCCTTTGCTAAGCTTTTGCAAGCAGCTTTTCACTACATTTTTTATCAGTTCTCCTCCGCCACTGCTAGCAGCACAATACATGTCAGTAGCTTTGTATCATGCCTGTGCTCCTGTAGGCACATGTTTACATTAGGAGGTACAGGTCTATATTTCCGCAACTCAACTCAACTGCTTTGTGACACCACTGATAGTAAATTTAGCAGAACGTCAACAAGGACGGGGGATTTCTTAGCTCACAGCACTGCCTCTCACACACAGTATCAGCACACAGCTGCTTTTGTATACAGACCACAGTAGGAAACACCCCCACATGCGCCCACACAGAAAGCTGAAGGGGAAGGGACAGGACAGCTGAGATTAGGAGGAAGCCCAGGAAAAAGAAGATGAGAGTAGGACGTGTAGTGCTCCATTGGAAATAGCTGGTATACATTATGATGGGAAGGGCATGGAAACGTTGCTGTTTTTAGGGACATAGGTATTAGTGATAGGCTTACACATTAAACGATGCTGCCACAGTGCATAATATCATGAGATTAAATCACATTTGTAATACATATAAAACACAAATATATCAAACCACAACAGCACATTATATCATCATACTACATTATGTTATACAAGACCATAAAAAAAAAGCTAAAAGTCTCAAGCTTCAGTAATGGGTATATTACACAGCAAGAACTTTGCTTAATGTATGGGCTCAAAAATTGTTCCTGCACATGTGCTTTTTGGTAACTTCTCTGAGGGGTTGGTAGCCCTAATTTTACTTGCATTGCACTCATTAGGCCTGAGTTATTAAAGCTCTCCAAGACTGGAGAAAATATAGTATCAAGGGAGAACCTGGGTGTTCAAGCAAACATAGAATGGATTTGATCAAAGTTTAAAAACCTTTGCTAACTAATTGGAAATGTTTTTATGAAATCCATCCCAGGGTTTGCTGGATCACCCAGGTTCTCCCATGATAGTATATCTTCTCTAATCCTGGAGAATGGTAAAAAAAAACAGACGCTATGGGCCTGATTTATTAAAGCTCTCCAAGACTGGAGAGGGTATAATTTCATCAGTGAAGCTGTGTGATCCAGCAAACCTGGAATGGATTTCTTCAAAGTGATTTGCTATTTGCTAGCAAATGTTTTGAATTCTGGACCAGATCCATTACAGGTTTGCTGAATCACCCAGCTTCACTGATAAAAGTGTATTTTCTGCAGCCTTGGAGTGCTTTATTTTATCAGACCTAACATGTGATCTGCACAACCAGCAAATGTCTGAACCATACTGAGCTGAGCATAGTACTTGCATCTCATAGTGTGAATATTAGATCATGTATGTACACCGTGTAATGATGAGTGCATTTTGTCACATATGTGTCCTTTTATCCATTATTCTTTTTGTACCATCCCTTGAAAGTTGTATGTTTAAAGACGTTTCTACATTGAGTAGTTCATGTGTTCAGAAGTCACAGACAGCATTACAAAGGAGAGAAACAGATGCCACTAAATCACCTGAGGGTGTAAGGTGTGAAGATTGTCTTATAGGAATTCTCTATAGTGGGCCCGCAAGTCATCCAGCGTCTTGCTTCCTGTTTTCACTAATTCCACCTGACAGGCCCTGGAGTGTGCGCCAGAGGTGCTGTTTTCCCAGCAAACCTGTCCATATAATTTATTCTCTGCTGAACTATGCCACTAACAGCTCCCTGTGCCAGTGCCCTGCCACCCAACTATGCCAACCTTATGTGAGCAAGAACAGATACTATACACTGGTGTCCTGTATACTGTGACACTCAATGGAAAACAGTCAAGAGTGTTTCCAAACTCTATAATATATTATATTGTCTGGTATTGTTCATTAAAAATGTGCACTGCATTCCTTTTACTTCTATTGATTTTTAATTTTTGTACAGTGAAGTACATTTGACCACTGGATAGACGAGCTCAGGTGTTCCCATTGGAGGAGATATAATTTTAATTTCTATCAGTACAGAAAGTGATGGGAAATCTTGTCAGTAGGTTGAGCTTTAATAAAAAAATCTTTGGATGAGGATGTAGCTTATTGCTTTTCTTGCAGTTTTTTGAAGTTTCTAATTGTATACAAGCATGGAGGCACATGTATTTCACCTATTATTAAAGCAAACAAAGCAATGTACATGTGGAACTTGAAAGGCAGCAACACACAACATTTAACATTTTTATAGTTTACTATAAACATTTTAAAAACAGTACAATAAAACAATAATATTTATTATTTAGATCTTTAAAAACAACATAAAAACTGTCACTGTAATGGTGTGCATTTCAATTTTTAGAACAAAAACAATGAGAGCTTTAGATGTTAAATTTACTCTGCGCGTTTCGTGGAACAATTGTCCGCTTCATCAGGAGATCTAGAAACCACATATAACAAAATCATTAAATACATATTCTTTAAAAATACAAGTACAAAATCATTACATACAAGTTCTTCATTAACTAATTTATATTTTCAAGCATCTTAAACATAGTAAATGATAACAAATAACAAAGTTAATCACTTATTTTTAATTACTCTCCTACATGCCACAAGACACCAAAGGCGCTCTCTCATCTGGCCGCAGAAGTGACAAGAGATCAACGAGTCATCAACCAAAAGAAGCAAAACAGCATTTGTCTCTTTATAAACACAATCAGATATACATATTAGACAACTATCCACTAAATTCCCAAATAATTCATTCCAAAATTTCATATAAAAAATAGCAATTGATAATCCCCATAAAGAATGCCAAAATCACCTATCATTATGCATGTTACTTGCTTTTACAGGTACATAAAGAAAAGCACTTGATATTTTATTTCAGCAGTTGTTGTCTTGGTGGGATTACAGTTAAGGTTCCACTTTCACAAAAATGTTGATCAGGCAGAATATTTATTTATGAAAGGGACAGGCAATTTCCCTTTGGCAATAATCTGTTTTACCTACTTGATTACTCCGGGTTTCTGGTGACAAAGCTGAGCCGCACATGCGCAGCTTAAGCCTTGGTTGCCAGTAAATCAATCAATTACGGCTTCCCTTGCATGTGTCGGGATGAATGAACAGGCACAAGTGGGTTATGCCATCCTGGCACAGCCAATCAAGATGGCCAAGGATCATCTCTGGGAAGAAGGAGAAAAGGAAGATGGCAGCACCCTGAAATGGACAGCAGGTAGGGGAGTTGTGCGGGTTCAGTTCTGCTTTAAATCTAGATATCTATAACTATGATTACCTGTACAAACCTGGCATTTACATCAAGTTACTGAAATTAGATAATGTATAAACAATCATTTACAGAACATGACAATTGCAAAAAAAAGGTATTTAAAATAGACGCCAACTTCATAAACCCCCCACCGCCTGTATTGAAAAGAAAGAATAACCTATACATAACTACATGTCTTTTGACTAGTAGTCTTCAGGTCCTTCATCTCGTTTCTAGGTGGTGGCAGTCGGTCCCTTCAGCTGAGCTTATCAGTTCACACGTAGTGTTGTATAAGCCCAGAAGCATTGTGGGCCAAAACTGGATGAAGACAACACTCCAGGTAGCAGTCTACGACAAGGTGAGCTATCATAAAATAGGAAATTGACAGTAGCTCCTATTCAACCAAGAAATTACCAAGAAGGGTGAGGCAATTGAATGGAGAATATTGCACACTGCAAAAAGCCCTGGAATGAATATGAGTATTGCAGTAGTCACTCCTTTTGAATCTTTAAAAGTGCTTGGCAACAGATTAATAAAATCGGGTTTCACTTTAAAGATAACCTGTAGTCTGTACAGAGTTACCTATCTAACTCCCAGTGTTTGTACAATCACTATAATCCTGACTGAAATGATGAGTTTATCTTTAGAAAAGGCACTGTAAAAATGACCCCAGAAATCCATCATTGCAAATCAGCTTTGTCTGGACTTATTCTCTATGATCTGTGTGTCTGACATTTTTTTTTATCCATTCCCTGCTTTATTCTAGTTCTTCCAAATATAATTATATTCCTCAAGAAAGTTACTGCAAAAAAATTACTTTTAGCTGACATAGTAAAGGGCTTTTTGTCTGAAGCTTCGTCTTTCCCACATACTGTTTTGGTTAAAAAAAGAAAAAAGCGGGAGATAAGAGGAAGTGTAGGAGGGCATCGTAGTGAACTATTATTCTCTTTGCAATGGGTGTATTAGCTGTACACACGCAGCCTGCCGTCAACGAAGATCAAAATTTCATTTTACAATTTTCTGACATCTGTTTTTGGAAGTCTCTGCAGCTAATATATTTTTGAAGAAATAATAATAGTTCTCTGTGTTGTCCTGCTCTGCCCTCGTCTCTGCCATTTCACACCTACACTAATGTTATTGAAATAAAGACACAATGAAGCTTTAGATGGGTACCAGGCTAGTGTCAGAATTCAGCATACCTTAGCTGGGCAGCACCCAGAGGCCAATATAAAATTCCTTTACCTTAAAAGCCTCTTCACGGTGTCAGCATATAATTAGGAAGCTATTTTTTAAGTTGTGAATTATGAGAGCATGAAAGATAGTCATGATGTATGTAGCCACAAAGTATGTCCATGATATATGTAGCCATATAGTCAAGATAGGTGTAGGGATGAAATGTAGTTTCAATATATGTAGTAATGAAATGTAGTTACAATATACAGTATATAATCATAAAATACGGTCATGGTCTTTGTTGTCATGAAATATTGTCATGGTTCCGATGGCAATGGCCATTACATATGGTGTGAGCTATAACTACAAGGCCAGTCTATCAGTAGGTTCATCTTTTTCCAGAAGAGGTCAAAGGTGGAAATAAGCCCTGGAATTGTACATACATAGCACATTATTTCCCTATTCAAGGTGAAATGCATGTAGAGATGTGATTAGTACTGCCTCGATTAACAGCTACTCTATGTAGGTAGCTTTTTTTTAGAAATCCTAACTTGTTTTCCCTGGAGAAATAGTTGCAACATGAAAACTGTTTACCTGAGGATTTCAGTACAGACCTGGGAAACTAGGCCATTAGGACCAAACAATTTACCATTAGGTAGGAACATCATCTCTGTTGTTTGTGTTACTTGTTAAAGAAAACCTGTTAGCAATGTTAAACTTTTTAAATGTGTAAGATCTGCCATACAGAAGAATGTGTCTCAATGTATTTGCTAATCTCCTGTTCACTCTTCTAATCCAACTTTCACTTTAGGCATTAATAATGCTTGTATTTTCCAATAGTTCCAAGTTCAAACTAAATATCAGATGCCAGTCCCAGACTAACCTTACAACATGTAGAGGATAGAGGCAAAAGAAGGTGCTTTTTGGCAAATAAAAATAGGTTTTTACTTCTAAGAGTTAACAAATACGTAAAATAAGTAACATTTGTACTATTGCTAGACATCACACAGCTCAAATAAATGGTGTAGAATTTAAGACGGTTGTCTCTTTTACCAGTCCCACTTCACCTTGTGGCATTTTTAGGGTTTTTTTTAGAGACCCTAACTGGTTTACAAAATAATACAAAATAAATATATTGAATATTGTCATTAAACCCTGGACTTTGTGGCCAAAATACACCCTGGAACTATGTTCTAAGCTTCTGCTGTCTTCATAACCGTGGAAAGAACCTTAATGGAAACACAGTGATTGGTGCATTGGAGGTAGGTAGGTTGTTGGGTGAGATCAACCTCCAAAGAAGGAGTTTAGCCCCTGAAATCTTTTTTTAAATGCTAATAATAATTAAGACCCTGTGAGTGCATTATGTATGCTTGTGCCCCATTTTGGCTGGCAGCCGTTTTAGGAGCTGCACTGTCTTTTCATCACTTCTGTAACCTCAGCCTCTTAAAGAGTTGCACAGTGCTAGGAAGGAAAAGAGAGAAACCTGGGAAAGCAGATCTAGGACTGGCCCTCGGCATGAGAATGAACAGAGTGACAGGAAGCTGGGTAAGAAAGAAGGAGCATGCAGGTTGGGAGAATTGGGACACAGAATGGGAGAGACCATGGAGGGCAGCCTTCTATATAAATAAGCCAGGAGAGGGATGTGCAGGGGATATGAGAACGCAGTGGTTGAGCCCATTTGAAGCCCAGTAAGAAGTGGTGTCTGCAATCTGGACATTAGGACACCAATGGACTTTCAGGGAGACACAGAGAGGTAAATCATGGCTTTACTGCACTTTATCCTTTGCTGGACCATAAACTGACCATGTGGAAAGGGAGAACTCTAGAGGGCCTTTCAGAAAAAACACCAACTGACTCATGCTCATCTGATAGGGTACCATTCCACGCCACTATCCAGGGCCTTACATCTCCATGGGACATATAGTCTACTTTACATCCACCTCTATCAAGCCTGAGCCCATAGGAACAGCATCTAGAGGTTTGAGCACTAAAATGGGAATTGTAGGGACTCTACCATTAGTAAACCTTGAAACTTATAACCCAACTTGGCAACGATTCTTGCATGTGGCATTTAGGACCTGCATCAACCATAGTATCATCAATACATTAGAGGGCACCTCATGTATTGATGATACTATGATTGATGCAGATAGGTTAGTCTGCTTTCAGCGAAGTGGGTGCCAAAATGTTTGAACAGTGATCAGAAGAAGGAACGAGTTGAGGCAAAAAGTCGCCTTGGCCCATTTTGAAGCTGCACAGGACTTTTTGGTTAGGTTAGTGATGGAGGATAAAACCTGGCTCCACATCTATGATCCTGAAACCAAGGAACAGTCAAAGGAAAGTGGACGAAGAAGTTCAGAACCCAGAAATCAGCCAAAAAAGTCATGGTGTCTGTTTTCTGGGACAAAGACAGTATTCTGTTGGTGGGCTACCTACCTCAGGGCTCTAGTATCACCAAACAGTATTATGCTAACCTCTTGAACCAGCTGAAGGAGGAAATAAGGACCAAACGCCGTAAAAAGTTGACCAAAGGGATTCTTTTTTTGGAGGACAATGCACCTGCGCACACGTCCAGCGTTGTGGCTGCCAAATTAAACACCCCTGGTTTCCAATAGGTCCACCATCCCCCCTACTCACCTAACCTGGCCCCTTTGGACTATTATCTGTTCCCGAATTTGAAGAAACACCTGAAGGGGCAAAGTTTTGAGGACATTTCTGATGTCAAAGATGCTGCTGAGAGCTGGTTTGCGGCCCAACCAAAGGACTTTTATTGAAACGGTCAAGAACAGCTGCAACTACTCTGTACCAAGTGCATCAGTCTCAGGGGGGAATATGTTGAATAAATGTGTTATTTCATAACTCTGGCTCCCTTCTTTTCAGGCAAAGCCAGGAACTTCTTAGCACCCCCTCGTAGTTGGGGTAGCATATCTGTCTTTCATGTAATACAACTACTACTAAATGAGCCATATTTTCAAACTTCCCCTAACATCCATCCAAGAAAATGTTATGTTAGATGAATATGAACATTAGTTTACAATACGGAGTGGGTATTACTGTCAACAATAGGAAAAGTTTAAGATGATAGACATCACTGCAGTATTTTGTGATAAACAGGTCACATATAAATGCCTGAAGCACATTACTGTTTATGAGATGCCAATTTTGTAACCATATACTCCATGGTTTTGTACACCTTCTGCTTGCAAAAAAACCCAGATTAAAACATGCAACAGGTTCACTTTAATGGCAAAAGTGAGCTAAAATAATTTGAAGGATTTACCAGGCTGCAGACAATATTGAAGTTTGTTTCCTGTTAACTCTCCTAATTTACATAAATCCATATGCCGGCCCTGCCAGCATTTATATTTTCGGACTGATTTATGGACGCCTTCATTTTTTTTTTAATTGAAGAGATGTACATTGCAATGACTGCTGGCATCCATTTCACTCTGAATCATAAGTCATGAATAACCACTTCCCGTGATTACTAAGGAAGAAAGTTGAGGTATAGGATTTCATGTCCTTGTCATTCGCATACAGACTCTAGCTGCCCAGGGAATACTTGCTATAACTGATATATTTTATAACATTTGTGCAGATGAGCATTTTTTTGTTGCTACTAAATGGGCCGAAATTATTAAACGCTCTCAAAGACTAAAAGATAGTCTGTCATGGGAGAACCTGGGTGTTCCAACAAAACCTGCAATGGATTTCTGCTTCAAGTAAAAATCAAATCTAGTCTCAGAATTTAGATGTTTACCTCGCTACCAGGAAGGGGCTCTGCTGTAGTTGTAACCCCTACAAGGCCAATTCATACAGAGTGCACAACAAGCATTGCAAACATTTACCAAACTTTAACTTATTGCAAAGCTTGATAAAAAAAATTGTTCAAGCAACAACCATTATTCACAAAATGCTTTGTATTCAACAAGTGGAGCTGCTGGATACTTTAAAGGTTTAAAGTCATTTCACATACTTAGTAATTGCCTGCTGTATATAATACCCTTTAGACTAGTTTTTGAAAGCTAATACCCATATGAAAGGTAAAATTACCACTCAGTGTCATATTAAAAATCCTAAAATCCACAGGTTATGTAGATGTGCAGGACTTTGCTTCCTGAAGTCAAAGCCCCCATCAGAAGAGCAGTGAGCAGCACAAGCAGTGACACCTCTAAATTTCACTTCAAATCTCCCAAAACTCAAGCTCCTTTCAGTCTTACAGCGGACCCTGGCATTGTACCTCATGCCCAATCATGCTCCCAACCACTTCTATTCAACTGTATGGGAACTGTTGGGATCCACTTTGTGCAAGCGTTTGTGCTGCAGGTGCTGTGAGATTGTAGCATGATTCCTGGAAGGTACTTTAGGTTCTATTGCAACCTTATTGCTTCAATTGCAACACAATCACACTCAACCACATGACAAAGTGTTTGTCAAACTCTGCAGCCAACCCTAAAAACTGCTCACAGGTGCATGTTATCCACTGGAAGTCCACAAGAGGCTTATTGGTCAGAGGCAGCAGCGCCTTAGATCTCTTTCTGCAGATATACTGCTATGAGGCTGTAAGTACTGGAGTGCCTAGGCACCTTTACATACAAGAATTTAAATGAAAATGTTTTAGGAGGAATTCCAGACAAAAGTCAGCACTTTTACAATTTCTCTGTGTCCCTTATAGCATAGCAAATCTGGAAGAGCTTAGTTCCACTTTGGTTTATGCTCCTTTGCACATATTTTATACTATGATTATTACTGTGTCCTGCTATATCTTGATGGCCTTTCTGTAGTATGTTACAATTTTATAAATACCAGAGAATTTTTTTTTTAAATAATTTTTTTTAAGATTCTGAATGGCTTTAAACTGTTGTCCTCTTATGGCAATAAGAATATCTGGAAACCTTTGTGTGATTTTTGACTATATATGACCCTTTTTGAATTTTAAGTTTTTTTTTTTGCTAATTTAGGCATTAACTGGTTAAAGGAGTTTCTCTTTTTACATCTCGCCTAACCAAGGGTGTAGTAAGAAGAAGCAATTAACAAGAGACCATTCCTGGAATAGACTGTGAGTGCTATCACACTGATTGCCCTGCATGTGAAGCCTAGCATAGCCGTATAGTCTGTGGTACTCGTCTGCCTCTCAGTGGTCAGATGAGGAACTGCAGCATATTGCCTTCTCTGTTTAGTTTCACCTCTTTGTTCCTCTGAGTGGTATGCACCGACCTTGGTTAGGAGTTGGTGGCTTCAAGCTCAGCCTGTGATTCATACCCCTAAGCCAAGTTTGTTTCCTAACTTTAAACAGGTTTGTAAGACTTTGGGGCAGAGGGTCAGGACATTAGTTATCCCCTGATGTTATAGATTGTATATTTTGCTGTCAATCTGTATAGTTATATCATAGTAGCCATTGTTTGTACTGTGTTTAGTGTGAAGGTATGAAATCTCCATGTTGACTGAGAATCCCCTATGTGTGGCTTTGTTTTCATATTTCTAAATTGTGAGACTCCAGAACATATAATTGGAGAGCCTTTCATTATAAAGGTCAGGAAACAATTCCTGTGTCACAATTTGAATAATGAGCTGTATTCTGCACATGGTAAATGGAAAGGACAGACATTCATGGTGTCTATGGGATAATTAATCAAATACCTCCGCTGTGTACACATTCTTATAACACAGCCACCAGGGATTTGTATCACCTGAAGGTTTAATAACAAGCTGGTTTTACATTGCTTTATTTGTATTTGGGAATTTCATAGATTTCACATATGACATGTTGTATTCTTTGTGTTACAGACTCACGGTAATCATTTTCCTCAGTTTTATAGCAGCCGGTGGTTTTATGAAATTGAATGCATTTAGGGAACTTTTTATGTCTTTTGTGTCATATCTATTGCCTGTGCAGTTCCAATTAAAACATTGCAGTATTATTGAACATTTTAAAAATAATTATTCTGTCATATCATGTCAGTCGTATGACTTTTATATTTTGCCAAAAAACAAATGTATTGTGGATGGGCGCTGAGCATGATCTGTTTCTGAAACTATTGTGATCACATCTACTGTACTTTTCACCCCAACAACGTTTAGTGAATTACATTCATGTAAATGGGGGGGATGGAAGACCTGGTACTTCCTACAGCAGTCACTGCTGTACATAAGAAGGCAAATGGCAGTAACCAATAGTAACACAGGTGTGCAGGACAAATTCATGCAAGTTCCCCTATAAATGAATGAATATCTGTGCAAGCAAGGAATTTTATATTGATGCATTATTAGACAATGATTAAACAATTATCTCAGAAATAAAAGAAACAGCATTTAACTTTAAACATTAAACAATTTATATTTAAATGGTCTGTTCTTTAAAAAACAGTTCAGCAGTTTTTATTGTTATGTGTCCTGATTCTCAGGATTCTGTATGTTGCACACATATCATGGGACTTTTTAGCACACATAGGATTTTGTTTGTTGTATACATATCATGGATTTTCGTAGCACACTCATTATCCTGTATGATGTACACATATCGTGGGAATTGTTAGTAAGCACAGAATTCTGTATGTTGTACACACATCATATGAATAGTTAACACGCATATATCACATATGATTTTTTATCACACATAGGATTGTGTATGTTGCACACGTATCACCTATTTAATGTACAGCACTGCAAAACATGTTGGTGCTATATAAATACTGTTTAATAATATCAATAATAATAATAATTGGAATGGGAATTGTTAGCACACATAGGATTCTGTATAAGAATTTATGCATCAAATCTTCCTGTTTTTTTATTGGTAAACATACTTTCCTTTACTTTTGCAAGGTAATTTTCTTTTTAGTTTTCACCTTATCTATCTATAGTTAAGTCCAGAATTGTAGGTTATGTTATGACCTGGTGAATTGATACAGTTCAACATAAGGGTTAGCTATGGGTTTAGTTACAAGGTAAGGTTAAGGTAAGTGTTTGGGAGATTGGTAGAAGGTAAACGTCTGGGTCATTTTAGGGTATTAGGGTTATTGGTCATTTTAGGGTTATTGCTATGAAAATGTGGAAGAAACTTATTTACTTCATCTGTTTCCAATTCCTAGAATCCTGCACTAACTCAGCAGCCCTGTTTTGCAGTTTTATTTTGTAGGAATAACAACCAGTACATATTTATTAGGATGACCATTAAACAACATGTTCAATACCTTTTTTTTTTTTAGATTTCTTTTTATACTTCATTTAAGGAAAAGGAAAGGTAGCTGAAACCCAGCTCCTGAAAAATGAAAAGTCAGATATCTCAGCGTTTATTCATGAGATGTGAATGTTTACAAATGTTACCATGAGTGTTATTTCTGTCTCTTTAGGGTTCTAGTGAGGGAACTTGTGCTAAATTAAGACAAGCACAGACCAAAGATTTACAATATGGACAAAAGGTTCTTTCCTTTGGGGCTCTTTGTCTTTTTAGAGGTCAGTTGTCAGTGTCAGGGTAACTGCTTCCTTTTGTGGTTGGGTAAACCTTATTTAGAATGGTGAATGAAATGACAATCATGTTATTCCCCATTGTGAAAGACCTTGCCTGTTTTTAGTGATGGAGCAGATTTATTTTATTATTCAGGAAGTAAAAAGGGCTTCTTTTGATGGGTTTATAAAGCAAAACACAATACAAACATTTCAACATATACAAAAATTAAGAGTGTAAATCGAATACAAAATATGCACACATAATTGCCAAGCTGTCTTTTGCTCAACTACCAAATCCCAACATCTCCACAATATAGCTCCTAGATTGTAAGCTCTTCAGGGCAGAGCCCTCCCCTTTTCCTGTGTCACTGTCTGTATCTGTCTGTCATTTGCAACCCCTATTTAATGTGCAGTGCTGCGTAATATGTTGGCGCTATATAAATCCTGTTTAATGATAATAATAATATTAAATTGTTTTGTTGTCCAAGATAAGAACTGCTCAGGCTTATTAGACATACACAGAGAATGCACACTGGAACTAGGATATACAGAGGCCCCAGAAAGTATTGAGACCCCCTTCACTTTTTTCCATTTTCTTATGTTGCTGCTGGATGTTACAGTAGTTTAATTTCTTTCTCATGAGTCTACACTGAATACTCCCGAATGACAAAGTGAAAAGAGAATTTTAGAATTTGAAATAATTTTGTATATTTATTAAAAAGAAAAATACTGAAATCTCACATTTACATAAGTATTCAGACTCTTAACGTAGTACTTACTTGAAACATCATTTGTAGCAATTACAGCCCCAGGTCTTTTTGGATAATGATGCAACAAGCTTTGCACACCTGGATTGGGGGATTTTCTGCCATTCTTTGCAGATTCTGTCAACCTCAGTCAGGTTGGATGGGGACTGTCAGGGAGCAGTAATTTTCAGGTGTCTCTATATGGGGTTTAGGTCAATGCTGTTGCTGGGTCACTTTAATTATCCCTAAGCCACTCCTGTGTTGTTTGCTATGTGCTTTGGGTCATTGTCATATTGAACGGTCAATCTTTGGCCCAGTCTGAGGTACTGAGCACTGTGGAACAGGTTTCAGGATATCTCTGTACTTTGCTCCATTTAGATTTCCCTCATTCCTGAACAGTCTCCCAGTCCCTGCCGCTGAATAACACCCCCACAGCATGAAGCTGCCACCGCCATGCTTCACTGTTGGGATTATATTGGACAGTTGATAAGCAGTACCTGGTTTCCCCTGGACACAATGCTTAGCGTTGAAGCCAAACAGTTCAATCTTGGTTTCAGCAGACCAGAGCTTGATCTGCACAGTCTAGGAGCCCTTCATGTGTTGCTTTGCAAACTCCAAGCATATTTTATGTGTTTTGCACTGATGAAAAACCTCTATCTAGCTACTTTGTCATAAAGCTCAGATCAGTGGAGGGCTGCAGGTATGATTGTCCTTCTGGAACATAGTCTCATCTTCACACAGGATCTCTAAAGCTCAATCAAAATGACAATTGGGCTCTTGGCCACTTCTCTCACTATGGCCTTTATTAGAGCTACAATGAAAATGATTATACCTATATATCATGGTATTCTCATAAATATCTCCACTTGAAAGGGGAAAGTTATTGCTGACTTTAAAACTTGTGGAATGGAAGCGAACTGTCCCTTTTAGATTCTCCACTGATAGATGTCTGCTGCAATAAGAATATTGTACAATGTTTGAGGTGCAGTCTGTAGTGCATTGTTTCCCAACCAGGGTTCCTTCAGAGATTGCTGGAGATTCCTTGAGCAATGAGCAGTTTGTACCTCTCAGATCAGATTAAGTGACACCAATGCTCTTTTTTGCTATAAGTAAGAGTGACGTCCCACTGGCCAGCAATGTAAGATTCCTTCTTCCCACTGACCACCACACTAGTGTACTGTGAGCTGTGTGTATAGTATTAATAGCAGAGGGTTGCCTAAGACCTGAAAGTTTTTTAAAGGGTCCCCTATGTAAAAAAGGTGGAGAAAGGCTGCTTTAGTGTATATTTCTAATTTTACAAATGACCGGATTTCTACTAATATGAATATTTTCTTACCTTTGCAGGAGGAACAATTTCTGCCAAATCTGGCAATGAGCAGAGTTTTACCTTACAGCTTGCAATACATTTATTCTTGAACAAAAAAAAATCAACATTTTTTCAAATATAATCATGTTACCACATTCTGGAACATCATGATAACTCTCCAAACCCTGAAATCCATTATAAATAGGGATGAGCGAGCAAGAATATTAGGTTCGATCTTGCGGCGAATCTGGCCTTTCTTGCTTACCGAAAATGTAAGCGAGAACGGCCTTCTGATTCGCTGAGAGGTCAAGCTCTCGCCGAACAGAAGTACTTCCAGGGTTGCATCATGCAGCCCTGAAAATCCTCTGCCATTCCCGGGCACATTTAGGTTCCTAAAATGAGCACCTCTTGTCCATGTACTTATATATATTATAGCTTATTTTCGAGGTAGGGCTTATATTTCGAGCATCTTCAAAAATATGGAAAAAACATACTATGGCTTATTTTCGGGGAAACAGGGTAGATAAAGACATCAAAATTTCACAAAGATATGAATTAAGCAATCATATTGTGTGTAATTGTACTTTTATTGGCGGCTGATTTGTCTCATACGTGACTAGCAGAGTTATAGACAGGTGTCTGCAAGTGCAAAATGATAATTTCCGTTTTTGTTTTTTTACTGATCAGTCAAATCCATGAAAGTTCCCTCCTAATGTTGTGTAAGACCCCATGACACCCTGTGTTATCTTCCACCAAGACATTTGTAACAGATCATTTCATTCACTCTGGCTTCACTAGCCTATCTTCTTCCCATAGTGCATCTATCTGCAATCTCTTCTCCAGGTAAATGACGTCCATGCACCTTAACATCCACTTAAACTTAAAGAAAATGTAATATAACAAACCGGGCCACCTTCCTCCATTGCTCTGGGTTAGCATGGGGACTGGTGTGCAGCATTGCAGCCCCATAGGCAAGCTGTACTGCACTCCTGTGTATTCTGACTACTTTCTCACATGGCCACCATTACTTTGTTTTAGCTATATATGCTACCATACCTCTTTTGTGGCATCAGAACTAGCCAGGCTACTGGCTATGGCCCTCACATATAGGATTGTTTTTCTTTATATGTTCCCTAAAATGTTTGCTGATTTGACATGCATTCTACATATGAAAATTATTCATAGACTTTTACTATAATTAGCACTGTACTAACAGTAGGCTCAGTGGTTAGCCCTCCGGCCTTTGCAGAGCTAGGTCTATGGTTCGAATCTCGGCCAGGACACTATCTGCATGGAGTTTGCAGGTTCTCCCCATGTCTGTGTGGGTTTCCTCCGGCTACTCCGGTTTCCTCCCACATTCCAAAAACATGCAGTTAGGTTAATTGGTTTCCCCTCAAATTGACCTTAGACTGTAATATGTGACATATGACAATGGTAGAAACATTAGATTTTGAGTTCCTTTGAGGGACAGCTAGTGACATGACTTTGTACTGCGCTGCGTAATATGTCGGCACTATATAAATACTGTGTAATAATAATAATTTTACTATGTATATTTCTACAACTTGTGAAAAGAAAAGCACCTACAATCTGTTTTGTTAGTGGTGAGTGTAGTGTGTATAACACAGGAAAGTGTTTCTCCTGTAGCATCATTGCTCGCTGTACTTTACACCATCAGTTCCAGAATAGACACGGGAAGCTCTGCACTGTAGTGATCTTGCCTGCACAGGTTACTCAGACGGAAATGTTTCTATGGAGACCAGCGCTTTGAGTTCATTTTTAAATTCCAGCCATAATGAACATTTCTTCTTATTGCACTGGCTCTTAAATAATCTCTGGAATGCAATTTGTTGAGCCCTAGAATCAGATCCAAACAGCGGACAGAATGACCTAAACGTAACTTGAAACTGCTGCTTGCTGCCTGAGATAAGGAGGAGCACATTGGTATCAGACGAAAATAAAGGTGACACAGAGATGACATTGGGCTGTAATTAAAAAACTGAATCAGACATTCCCTCAAACATTCCCTGATAAAAAATCTTCCAGTCCAGTCCATGTGTTTTAATGTCAGTAATTGATTCCCAGCAGGGAATGATTGAGGGAATGCCAGATAATTAGAATCTATTGAGTGAACCTTTAAAAATATATATATAGTGGTAAATGTATATTGTGCACACACATGTTCTCTTCCAAATGTATAATATACAGATTACACATGTCCTCCCTCTGCTAAATGTTAATAATACACAGTGTATATGTCTTACCCCTTGTTCATGTTTATTATACACAGTGTATATGTCTTACCCCTTCTTCATGTTTATTATACACAGTGTATATGTCTTCTGAATGTGTATTATACACAGTGTACACATCTTCTCCTAAATATAATATACACAGTGTACATGTTCTTCCTCTCCTAAATGTATATTGTACACAGTGTCCCTGTCCTCACTCTCCTGAATGTATATTATACACTGTGTACATGTCTTCCCTCTCCTCAGCATACTCATCCACTAAAGTTCTACATTTTGCAGTACTGCCCAGTTTGTTGTTTTCTGAAGTATCTGCCATGTATGTTGGATCTGCCATGTATGTTGGCTCGCACTACGGTGGTTATATATCTCTCTTTATCTCTCCTTATAACTGTTGGTCTCTCTAGTTTAAACATTCTGCAATTTAGATTGGAAGTTGCACTTGCTTGTGTACATGTATACATTGACATCCTACCTCAATCTATCCATTTTTTTTTTATGTCCTTCACGTTTCTATATTTGTTTTATACTTTTTGCTGAGCATATACCTTGCTTGATATGTATGATATGATTTACAGCAGCATATGGTAATGCATATTGCAGTCCTTTGTACAGCTCAATCATAAACCATGTGAGGTTCTAGGGAAGGAAACCCATGTCATCCTGAAGTACCCAGGATTTCATCATTTCTCAAAAAGTAGTAGGAATGTTGTGATTTGAATAACACAGTTACCATTTATTATTATTAGTTATTTCAAAGGCTGGCTATTATCTAAAGAGAAAATTGCCTCCACTTGTTCTGGGACGATTAGCAAAATTTTACATGCAGATATCGTCTGTTTATTGTAAATCCCACCAGTCCCAGTTATTCTATATTTTCTCTTCACAGGTTTGATAAAAGCTTTTCACATTATAGACTTTGTGAACTGATATAAAGGACTCTATAAACCGGAAAAAGTAAAAATGTGGTGACAAAAGGCTTTGCATGGAGTCCAGTAGCACTTCAATGTACCCTAAATTGATTGCATTGATAAAGTAATATTAAATGTATTGGATAGACATACTTATATTATTACTTTTGGAGAATGGCAAATCTAACCCTATATACAATCTAATATGAATGCTGCAGCAAGACTCATTCATCCTTCCCACCACTCGTCTTCTGCTGCTTCTCTTTGTAGTTCTCTTCATTTCCTTCCATTTCACCTGAGAATCAAATTAAAGCTCCTGTGCTTTGCCTTCAAATCCCTCCACAGTTCTGATCTGATAAAAAATACTCCCCTAGCCGCTCTCTTCAGTCCTCCAATGACCTACTAATGGCTTCTTCACTCATAACCTCATCACACGCATGGCTCCAAGACTTTTCTAGAGCTGCCCCAACTCTCTGGAATGGTCTTCCCCGTCCTATTTGCTCCTACTTTCTGCTCATTTAAAAGAGCATTCAAAACCCATTTTTTCAAACTTGCCTACCCATCTTCTTCTGTCTCCTAAACCCTCCTACTTCCCACCACTCCATATCCCCCTCCTAATGTTTGATACTAGATAGTAAGCTCTTCTGGGCAGGGTCCTCTCCTCCTCCTGTATCACTGTCTGTATCTGTCTGTCATTTGCCACCCCTATTTAATGTACAACGCTGCATAATATGTTGGCACTATATAGATCATGTTTATTAATAATAATACCAATTATATTAATAATTGCTTATACATAGTAACCTGGTGTCCTTTATAATCAGTAAAAAGTAAATTGTCCCTGGAAATTTTTTAAAATGTTGGTCCCTATGGTATCGCAATCATGTGTGTAAAAAGTAAGTACACCCCCTTTCAACTATAAAGTTTTGTGTATCAGGACATCTGGTCCTTTGTAGGTCTTACATTCAGGTAAATACTACCTAAGATGAACAGCAACACCTTTTCAATCAATCCCTGAAGAAGGGGATGCTGATCTGCGAAATTCATTGAATACTAATTGAGATTGTATCAATTGAAAGTTTTTATGAACTTTTTGTATTATTGCATGGAAATAATCAATCAATGTAAATTGCTTTTTATGAATATGGATTTATTTTTAAACCTGGATGCCTAAAAACCTGGTCTGTTCCCCTTTTACTTTCCCTTTTGCCTAATAACTGTTATGATGTGGCGTCTCTGTGATCCTTGAAAGTGCATTGAAAATGATTTATTGTTCTGGTGTATATTTGGGTGGGAAACACTTGTTTGTTATCCTTGCACTTTTCGTATTATATTGTATCTCATTTGGTATTGGAAGAAGCTTTAGTAAATTGAATGCATAGAATTTTTTTTTTATGTTTTTTTATCATGAACCTA
The DNA here is from genome assembly GCF_032062135.1 of Pyxicephalus adspersus. Taxonomy (NCBI): domain Eukaryota; kingdom Metazoa; phylum Chordata; class Amphibia; order Anura; family Pyxicephalidae; genus Pyxicephalus; species Pyxicephalus adspersus. The sequence goes on from NC_092868.1 coordinate 54,189,136, forward strand.
TGAAGAGCGGCTTGGGAGGGTTTTGCTTTGGGTATTAAATCAAACTGTACCACAAAAACTAGAAAGGTCTCAATGAGATCAATAGAATAGCCTTTAAGTTAAAAGCCTTGTACAAATGGCAATCAATCACATATTGGCATTTACATTATTTGCAAAAAAAATCTATCTGAAAATTGTAATGCATTGGTCTGTAGTTCCAAATCTTTCCCAACGTTAAAAAGAAAGGGAAGACATTTTAAGAAAATGTTCATAAAAATTGATGCCTCTGTTAGTCAAATACTATGCAAATGAATTGCTTTCTCTTCAAGAGAGTTGAAGAAGAATTAGACAGATCGGGCATGCTTTATTATAGCTCTCCAAGGCTGGAGAGGATACATTTTCATCAGTTAGGCTGGCTGATTCAGCAAACCTGGAATAGATTTCTTCAAAGTTGTTTGCTTTTTGCTAGCAAATCCTGGACCAGATCCATTCTAGATTTGCTGGATCACTCAGCTTCACTGATGAAAGTACCATGGAGAGCTTTAATAATTCAGGGCCATTTTATCTGGAATTTTTCTCACTTACCATCTCTGAAGCTTTGAATGAAAAGAATTAGGAGCATAAGAACTATCTACAAAAATGTAACTCTGAGTTGATATCAGATAAAAAAGAGAAGAGACATTTTCCTTGTCCCTTGTTGGGAAAGCATACCAATGGCTCAGTCCACCAAGGACTTTTCCACACAAAAGACTGATCAGTTCCATGTTCTGATATGTATATTTAAAAGAGGGTGTACATTCTTTTTCTCACAGTTGTTTGTAATGTTTTACTTTTCAATTGAAATACAAAGATGATACTATGGTTGTGCAAAGAAAGGTTTCTATAACCCAACCATTTTATTATGAAGGAGCCCTTGAAATGACTTTGAGGTCTTCAAGGAACCCCTCCTATTATTACTGTATCCACATCTCACAGTATATTAGTATGGTGGTCAGTGGGAAGAATGCCTCTTACATTGCTGACTGTTAGGAAGAATTTCATCCTACCAAATAGATCATTGGTACCAAAGGTAACAGATGTGAAAGGTACAAACTGCTCATTGCTCAAGGAATCCCCAGCAACCTTTGAAGGAACCCTGATTGAGGGATACTGCTGTAAGCTGCCGGTGCAGTTCTCGAAGCCACCATCATGGTTTATGTCTGCACATATCACCATTGCTCACTAGGTGGAAGCCTTGTTACATTCTGCTTTGTAACGTTGTATTAGATCCCCTGTGATGTGATGATATTTGACGCTGAGGTGCTACCTCCAGTCAGGTGCAGACTAAGAAGATATATGCAGGATTTTTCTGCCGGTCCTCATTCATTTCTGTTCTCCGGCTTCATCCTATCTGGATTTCAGTGATTTATTTGTACTTTTGTATGTTACTGTCTGCTCCAAGTGTATTCTCTCCATGATTGCTGGTACAATAGCAGGTGTGTAAAGTTACTGCCTATCTAAGTTACATCTCTTATGTGCACAGTTTTTCTATGTCACGGTCTGTAGCTACATGAGAGCTTGGGTTACACCGGCAGCTGCTGCGGCTTTTGAATTTGGTATCTGTTCTACACAAACAAACCCCCCTCGTTATTTCTGTCACCATTTCTATGTCCTTAACATGCTGTATGTATGTCGCCGGTCGTCTCTTGTCTGATCACAGCTATGTCTTTTCAGCCTTGGGTGCTAGAAACGGTTTAATTTCTGTTTTTTTTCTCTTTTCTCTCCCTGCAGGATCTCTCTAGAGGGTGATTAGAAAGCAGAGCTACATGAAAACACGACTGAGGACAGTTCGGAAGGAGACGCTGATGATCAGAGGAAGCCAACAGCTGTGGCAAGAAGCTTCCTGTCACTCTTGTAGTAGTTTAACCCATACACTTGTGTGATTGGCTCCTCGACGTTGGTTCTGGTTTGTCTCGGAGTTTTCATAATGTTGGCTAGTGATATAAATGAGACGCTTCAGATCCCGGAGCTGCAAATTCCAAATCTATCAGACAGCACCTCGGCCACAAGCAGCAGTAACACCCCCACCCAACGACGCCGCCGCTTTAAAATGAGACGTTCAAAAGCTGCAAGAAACCGAGAGTGCTGTGACACCTCGGACTACACAGGTAATCTGGAATATTTGCAACTGCCATCGATTGAGATTACTCCGTCCAGTGATGAGGACAGCGTTGTTTCCAACTCTTCCACTCCAAGCACGTCTCCAAGACGCCAAGGCCTCAGGCTGCACACTTTGGGTAGCACTTCTGATAAGGACGGCAGTGAGATAGAAGTTACTGTGAACAGCAAGTGTAGGTAAGTCCCTTTTTTTAAAAAAAAAACATTCTTTATAAACTTTGCAAAAAGGAGTAGGGTAAGGTGGTACAGGTGTGGTCATGTACAAGCATAGAAAAATGCATAACGTGTAGAGATAGAGAAAGAGATATCTAGGCATACAGATGACAATATTCCATTAATTACTTCAAGTGCAAGGAGGTATGCAAGGTAACAAACATAACTGAACATTGGGCGAATTGAGGTGACCAATCTCATGGGGCATTCTAACAGGTAAAGGAATAAGGGGAAAGAAATGCATAGGGGGGTCAGGGAGCGAAGGGAAAAGCAGGAGAATAGTGAGGGCCATGGGTGGTATAGGGTAGGCCAAGTGAACTGAAGGGTTTATCGGGGAGATAAGTACCTTTTTATTAAATAGCCATACCCATTATCATGCACACTTTCCATTATAATGGTTTTATGATAGCAATATAGAGGTATCATCAATGTGTATACACAGAAGGCACCCACATTATACAAGAAATTGCTATTTATAGTTTCCTCCTGCCTAGCTAAGTTCCGTATAACTGAGCCTCCTTGGCCTTTCCGCGGCTTCCCTTGAGGAGATCGCCAGGAAACAACTCTCCTGCTGTGGATGCTAATTTAGGGATTTTTGTTTCCTTGGCAACAAGGCACCGTGATAACCACTGCAGTCCCAGGGAAACACTGGTAAAGTTTCATGCACCGCTCGGGGGCAATTCTTATGGTGTGGTCTCCAAGGCTTTGGACTCTTATCGGCCATCTTATACACACAGTCAGCATTGCTTTTTATACCTCAGGGCATAAGCCTTTGCTTAAACACAGCAAAACAATAATTTCACAGTGGCCAAGCTCTTTTAGATTTTGTTTTTAATCTGATTTTACAGGTCAACAAAATGATAGAAGATCTGTGTGCACTATGAAAGTACAACTGGCTGTATTCCTTAGGAAGGCTGTCACATTTACGTGGCTGTAAATCTTCCCTTCCTGATAAACCTAAAGAAAGATCAGGCTGTATAGACAGGAAAAATGGTTCAGGGTTTTATAGCAAGACAACTTCAAGTGACCTATAATGTATAATTATACTATGGTGTTAGTAAATAATGGTCTGAATTCTGCTAATGGTAATAGAGTCACATCATGCCGTTGTAAGATGATCTGATCCTAAGCTGTGTTTACACACATTCCGGCCATGCTGCTTGTCATCTGCTTTCCTTTTCCATATTGCCTATCACAAACAAATGTCATTGATGGTAATATTGGTGTGACCGAGGGATCATACTCATATAGACTGTGTTTTTTCAAGAACACACATAAAATACAGGTTAGCAAAATTATTATTATTATTAATAAACAGTATTTATATAGCGACAACATATTACACAGCGCTGTTCATTAAATAGGGGTTGCAAATGACAGACAGATACAGACACAGGAGGAGGAGAGGACCCTGCCCTAAAGAGCTTACATTCTAAGAGATCCCATTGACTTTCTCTAAGCAATACACATGGCAGATTAGAGGTTCCATTTCACTTGCTTTCTGTTGAGCTGCATTTCTTTTGATGCAGCATGTCCTATTAAGGTGCAATCAGTGCGGCCATCAGGGGAAACAAGGGGTACTTGTAGAGTAACAAGCCCTGATCAAAAGAACTTAACTTTTGCAATGTCGGAACTTTTAGAAATGGTGGGGCCCAGAAATTTCTGATGGTGGTTCCAGGTGGAATAAACCTGCAGGAAAAACAGGTCAAATGCTACCTTTTTGCTTGTCAAGTTCTGTGTTTGCCATTTAAATAAATGCCTCTGTGTTTTAATAGCTTACAGAACACCAGTAGGTTTGCTACGCAGTGCACTTTAATAAAATACCTATCAACATCAGCCCTAAGAAATACACTATTAATATTTGAGGTGTAGTATAATCTTTTTAAGCTAATTTTTCATATTCATGCTAGTGTGCTATTTTGTACTGATGGGAGAATATTAATAAAATAAAAGCAACAAGCAAAGTGTTGCTATTAACAAGACAGTGGAAGTATAGCTTTTTATCCTTCAGAAAATGGACTTAATGGGAACATTTCCAATTGAACAGATCCACTTGATTCTGATTCATTTTTCAGGTCTATAGTTCCATTGCTCAGATACCGCTCTGTCTTTTCTTGATATCACTCTGTTCCCTCTTTTTCTCCCTGTTCTCTCCCTTCCTCTGTCTTATAACTTTCATCTTCCTTCCACCTTTATTAGAAAGTTTTTAGATGGTGGCAGCTTATGTCTGAATATGATGTGGCACAACACAGTGAAGAACTATATGGGATTTTTTTCATTAAGACAAGCTTTCATGAGATTTATATCCTCCTTCCTTGTATTTGAATCAGATTCCATCAGATGGATCACATGAATCAGATCCCATTGTCCCCAAAAATGACCCATAGGTGAAAATAAAGGCCAATGTTTTATTACATTTGTTTCAGGACTGCTTCTCCGCCTGTAAAAGTCTATAGGAACTCAAAACTTAGCTTGCAACCCTATACGATGCAGGTTTCCCGTACCTGCAAATAATTCAGAATTAACTCAGAAGCATTTTAATATAAATCATCATCAAAACCTATCAACACAAGCCCTAAAAAACAATACAATACAAAGTTTTTTATTTTTTACAATCTCTTAAAACATTATATTGTGCACAATATCTGTGGTCAACTGAGAAATTGGGCTTTACTGACCACAATTTCCACCTGAGGCTTCCCACACGGTTATATAACAAGGTGACCCATTTCTTTCACAGACACAGTATGGTGTTGTTTTTTCTAGTTTACTAGATTTTTGCCTTGTTCTTGTGTTGGGTGAGGCATCTGGTATAAATTGGCCCCTAACAGAACTTCCTAACCTAACTTGCACCCATGCTCCAGTTTATTCCCTGTTACTCCAAGCAATGAGATAAGTGTTAGTCTACGTACACACGCCAGATGAATTGATAATCGCCTCAGGGCTGATATCGGATGAGAATCTTGTGTGTGTACAATGATCTTCCTTCATGGATCCGTCCTGGCGGATCCACGAACAACGATCGACGAATGATCATAATGAAAGTGAAGGGGAAAGAACGCAGTGGGGTGCCGCTCCATCATTTCCCCCCATCCCCTCCTAATAGAGCAGAATGGTGCTGTATGTATAGCGTTTGTTCGTGCATCGTGCAGTCAGACAATATTTGCACATGTGTACGCAGCTTTAGATGTCAGCTAAAAATTATATCATAAAGGGTTACTTTGTCTAGCACGCTGAATCTTTGACTAACATGATGCTGTATCCTAAGGTTAGCCGTGCGCTGATGTGATTTTCTTGTTTGATTACACACACATGTTAAATTGATCACAAATTAATTAAATGGTCCATTTCCCATGGTGTTTATGATTGATATTTGGAAAAACTAATGACAAAAATTGATCGGGCCGGCCGTTTTTTTTGTTGATCAGGTAAATATCATTTTTTATTTGAACCCACTGTTTCGACTTCTCTATTTTGTTTAAATAAAATGATGACATTAAATTTAATATAATATATAATTTAAATAAGTGCATAATACATGAGATACTTGTAGTTGATTGCAGCAATCATAATCAATTGATCATTACATCAATCATTTTATGGATACAAAAAAATGTACATGTATGTGTGTATGTGTATGAATGTCATAAGATGTTATGCCTGTAATAGGGTTACAATCAGGAAAAGATTTATACTTTTTGCCCCCCTAGGCCAGTTACCTTGTGCTGCCCCTCCTCCCCCTCAGTCGGTAACAGCCTTTTAGTCAGAAACACACAAAACACACCATGAAAGATGTTCCACATGAAGAAAAGAGAACAAGGGGGAGAGGGAGAAAGAAACAGAGAGAGTGGGGGGGGGGGAGAGAATGAAGGGTGAGAGATGGAAGAGAGTGAGGAGAGAGAGAGAGGGGGGAAGGAGAAGGTGGTGGAAAAAAAAGAGAGTCGGGGGAGAGAGAGAGAGTAAGAAGAGAGAGTGAGGGGAGACAGAGAGGGGGGAGAGAGAGGGAAGAGAGAGTGTAAGGGGAGAGATAGAGGGTAAGAAGAGAGAGATTGAGGGGAGAGAGAGGGTAAGAAGAGAGAGGGAGAGGGGAATAAGGGAGAGACAGGGTGAATGGAGAGAAAATAGGAAGGAAGGTGGGAGAGAGGTAGAGAGGGAGGGAGGGAGGGAGAGGCAGAAGGGGAGACGGGGAGACGGGAGATAGGGGAGAGAGAACAATAGGAAGCAAGAGTATAGAAGAAGTGAAAGGGAGAGAGAGGAGAGAAAGGAAAACAGAGCAGAGAAGGAATAAATAAAGGAGTAGAGAGAGACAAATGAGGGAGAAATCGGAGAGGATAGGAGAGAAGGTGAGGGAGGACAGGGAGAGGAGAGGGAGAAAGAGAGAGGTGAGAGAAAAAGAAAGAGGAGACAAAGAGAGGTGGAGAAAGATGGAAAAGAAAAAGGTGGAAAAAAGTGGAGAGAGAAGGGGGAAGAAAGAGGGTGGAAAAGGAGAGAGAAAGGGGATATAGGGAAGGATATAGCGGGGGAGCAAGAGATGGGAAGAGAGGAAGAAACGGGAGAAGAGGAAAGGAGAATGGAATAGAGAGAAAAGTAATCTCTCTACATGGAATGTGACCTCTGTATAATTATTTTCACATTGTGCTCTCTGTAACTATAGAGCTGGTCAGCCGGTAGTAGAAGGTTCCAGCTCCACACAGAGATGTTGCAATGCCGCCCTCCAATGTTCATAGCACCCTAGGTCATGGCCTGGATGCCCTTGTTAGAAAATCAGTCCTGGTTACAATTTTAAAAATTTTTTGTGCTCTCTTTGCACATTTTTTACTTTTTTCCTGTAAAACACGTTTCCCATATCTGAGGAGGCAGTTCCCAGCTTTTTTTTCATGCTTTTAGATTTACCCTTTCCCCACAGTCACAAGTGGACATAATGTAGATTTCAGATGACCTTTTTACAGGGGACGGATATATTTAGTTATGTGTACTGAAGTTCTAAGAAAATAGTGAAGTATTTTCCATACAGAGGAAACGTTTTATCTGATTGGGCAGTTTCAAGCTAAGTTTTTACCTCCTTCACACTGCAGCGTTAAAGGACTTGTAATGATGTAATTTACCATGTAAATAACAATTCATTTATAAAACCACCGCAGTCATAACTAAAGTGAAACTTTCCAGAATTAGTGTGATTTCTAAGTTCAGGATCTAACAGAAAATTAGACAAAATCATAGTAAAAATGGAATTTGTACAGCATACATACATACATGTCATCCAGTGATCTTTCCAATTCCTCTGCTGCAGCAAAATCTGAACCAGTGCTCTCAGCCGTTTATTTCACTTTTATCTAATACCTACCGTGTTTCCCCGAAAATAAGACCTACCCCGAAAATAAGACCTAGCACTTTTCCCCCCAACCTGCCCTAATATAAGACCTACCCCGAAA
>NC_092868.1:54197294-54229183 GCF_032062135.1 Pyxicephalus adspersus
TCAAATGTACATTGTTCTACATGAATATGGTAAGTGTTTTTTTTCATTAAAAAAAGTATATAAGACCTACCCTGAAAATAAGACCTAGTGTGTTTTTGGAAGCCCCAAAAAATATAAGACAGTGTCTTATTTTCGGGGAAACACGGTATTACAATATTGTGAAGGTGATAAAAAAGAGGTAGGTGCTTTTTAGCCCAAACACGTCTTATCCTTTGGTGAAAATGCGGTTTCTCAACTTCTTACCTACACGTCATTGAACCAGATGCATTTAGTTTGACAGTTTTCACTATAAAAAGGTCCAAAGACATTTGTAGGTTATATGCTAAGCAACAGAACTAGAAAACATTAACTGATTCAGGTGACAAACAATCACAGTGCTGGGGAAATGTGCATGATACAAAATTAAGGAAAATGCCCTAAGAATCTTGAAGACCAAATACAAACCCGGAGTGATATACAAACATTTTAGCAAGTTTGGTACCATTTGGTTTTGAGGGGATCTTATGGTTCAGAGGACAGGGACTGATACGTTCCAGCTGTCCATCTGTGTTGTAGTCTTACAAGAGGAATAAAATGTTCCCGGGTTTATAGAAGAGTTCAGGTCTCTCCTTCCGCATTCTTGGCATCTTCCCTCTACTGGAACCTGTTAGGGCTACTTATGAAGTAATAATATGGGATTACAGAAATTGGACAGGGCAGCCTTGTGCCAGGTATAAACTTTATTATACCAATATGGAAAACTACAGATTCTCATTAAATATACTGTAAGCCAACGCAGTACAGACATCTGTCTCAGGTGTAGCACTAAACAACACTTCAACCTATACCTCCAAGCAAAATCCACATTCACCACTTCCCCAGCTCTGGAAAATTAGGTCTGCTCACAGAAGTGTAATACCAAAATAAAAATTATGCTGCAGTACTCTCCTTTTTTCCAGTGCTTTCCCTTGCATTACTTACTTTTCACCACTAGATGTCCTCAGTACCAATCTTGGACATCCTGTAAGTTCTCAACTTTTGAGTTTACAGTTGGTCTTTATTTTGCACCATACCAGTCATTAGGTGTGGTGGCTTCATTATTTCCTTTCCTAGGGTGACAAGCCTTACTCACTGCACAATCTATGGAGGAACAATGTTGTTTCTGGACAGGAATTTGTTAAGACTACAAAACCTTACACATTTTTCATAACTTAAAGATACATTCTGTACTCTAGAAACAATGGGCCTAATTTAATAAACCCCTCCAAGGCTGGAGAGAATACACTTTTATCAATAAACCAGGGTGATCCAGCAAGCCTGAAATAGATTTCTCAAAGTTATTTGCTTTTTGCAATGTTTTTATTCTGGACCAGATCCATTCCAGGTTTGCTGGGTCACCCAGGTTTGCTGGGTCACCCAGCTTCACTGATGAAAGTGTACCCTCTCCAGGCTTTAATAAATCAGGGCTAATATAAGTGAGATTTTAGCACAGGCCAGGAACACAGCAAGTTTTGTGCAGGATCAACAGGGATTTGTTTGCATTTCACACTCAGATATATTAAAACACTTTCAGCTGTATATTTAACACAGCAAATAGAAGAAGTTTGTTCTGTGGGTTTACATACCCTTTAAATCCGGCCTTTCCAATTCACACTTACATACAGCGTTTGCATGTTCCAAAGCAGAAGTACAGTCTGACATATAATACAATCCCATCTCCCAATGTCTTGGTGCCCATATAGTTATGTTACATGCCTTTGTACCCGACCAATGTTATCTGTATAAAAAATACAATTGCCCTCATTTCACAGTACTTTAATGTTACGAGCATCCGTATTGGCTGGTGGATTGATGAACGACTGATAAATATTATTATTATTGCGCAGTATTTATATAGCACAAACATAATATGCAGCGCTGTACAAAGCCCATAGTCATGTCACTAGCTGTCCCTCAAAGGGGCTCTCAATCTGATGTCCCTACTGATAAATGATTGCTGCTTCCTATGGAGGAGAGCAAAGCGGGGTGCTGCTCATCCTCTCCCATTCTATTGAACAGAAGGGTGCTGTGTGTACAGCTCTCATTCATTCACCTGTTACTGGAATGATCACAAAAGATTATTTCCAACAACAGTAATCAGACGTCTGATATCTGTATGACTGTTAAAGTGGAACTAAAGTTAAAATAAAAAAATGACCTTCGTAGATCCTTCATTCCCTCTGAGGATGTCCTCAATTCAGTCCCACATTATCCTGGTTTCTTCCTTCATCCTGGCTCCGTCGGCCACCATCTTTTTGCTTTTCTGCCTTAGTCACCTGATTTTGCACTGCTCATGTATCACTGCTCATATATATATATAAAAAAACATGCAAATCTTACTGCGCATACAAGAGATTGACATCTTTTTTTTTTCAATGACTGAAAAGCCCCTTCTTGTCCAATATTGGGCATGAGCAGACCATTCAGTCTGCGCCATAAAGGCATTTGATGGAAAAGAACATTTTTACTTTATATAAAAGGGTTATTTAATCATGGTGATAGGTCCGCTTTAGGTTCTGCAGACTTCTAACAGGCTCAGCCTTCCTGAGAAAATAAAAATGTAATGTTTTCGGTTATTTATTTTTAAAAATAATTCAGTTCTTAGAAGTAATTCTGCTTCAATCACCAACTTGACCAAAATGCGTGGCGGATACAATGACGGGGATGACAATGCTGATATTTGGTGTATGGCCACCTTGAAATTGTCATATTCGGAGATTTTTTCATCACAAACAAGGTGACGGAGGAATTTTTTCCAGTCTGAAATCTGCATTTTAAGAAGACTTTTTTGGACAACCGCAGGATGTGATGATAACATAAAAGGATTATTTCCATCATGTAGCTAACCTGAAACAAAGAACAAAAATGTTTAATGCAACTAATAATAATAATGTGTTAAATTGGGCGACTCTGTCACTGCTGTGGGGAAGAAAATATGGGACCTTCGAGGCACTCTGGATAAATGTACTATTTATTTAGAAAAAAATCTATACTTTATTACATAACCAACAATAAATAAATCGTTAAAACTACCATATATTTGATTAATTAAAGCTAAATAGCAAAAAACAGTGACATACAAGGTTCATACTTCGTCACAATGAACATCGACACATTTCACATAAGCTACATGTCCACTGAAACAAAGGACAAAAATGTTTAATGCAACTAATAATAATAATGTTTTAAATTGGGCGACTCGGCCTCTGTCACTGCTGTGAGTAAGAATATATGGGCACTCTGGATAAATGTACCATTTAGTTTACAAAAAAATAGAAAAAAACTATACTTTATTACATAATCAACAAAGCGTTAATAGCTAAAAACACCATATATTTGATTCATTAAAACCAAAAAGCAAAAAACAGTTACATACAAAGTTCATACTTCGTCTCAGTGAACATCGATGCGTTTTGCGGAAGCTGTATGTCCGCTTCTTCAGGATAAATTGGGCCTACATTATAATACATATTATCCATACATAAATAAATTATATTCAGATCTGGGGAAGCTCTATACACTTTAGGAATGATCCAGGCTAAAGTAAGCTCTATTTTTATATTATAAATTTTCTATGAAACATGTATTGATAGTTACTCTTGATTTATTGTTTTTTGGAATTGTTAATAAGAAATGTTTATTATAATGTAGGTCTCATTTGTTTCCTGAAGAAGTGGACATGTAGCTTATGTGAAATGTGTCGATGTTCATTGTGACGAAGTATGAACCTTGTATGTCACTGTTTTTTGCTATTTAGCTTTAATTAATCAAATATATGGTGGTTTTAACGATTTATTTATTGTTGGTTATGTAATAAAGTATAGATTTTTTTCTAAATAAATAGTACATTTATCCAGAGTGCCTCGAAGGTCCCATATTTTCTTCCCCACAGCAGTGACAGAGTCGCCCAATTTAACACATTATTATTATTAGTTGCATTAAACATTTTTGTTCTTTGTTTCAGGTTAGCTACATGATGGAAATAATCCCTTTTATCTTATCACATTCTGTGATTGTCCTAAAAAGTCTTTTTAAAATGTAGATTTCAGACTGCAAAAAATACAATTCTTCTGTCACCTTGTTTGTGATGAAATAATCACACTCACTGGGCGGGCCTGCTCCTCCAAGTTTTATCAGTTTCCCCCATCCCATTGGCCAATAAAGAAATAGGCTTTTATTATTCCTGGCTATTTGGCCAGCTCAGACACAGAACTCAGCATTCGTGCAACGTGTCTCCACCAGTGCCGAATCCCCTAGCTCTGCTGAGCATTTCCTCTACACCTGTTGGTGAATTCAGTGCTTTCCCTGTCCAGCTCCTGTGTTACCCCCTGTTGCCTATGCTTTTGTTTCTGGCCAATTCCCTTGTGCTGTTCCAGTGTTCCTCTCTGTCTGTGGATATTCCTTTGTCACCTGTGCCTGTTTCTTCCAGTGTCTCCTGTGTCACTGGTGTCTATTTCCTGCCCTGACCCACGGCCTTCCTTGACTTAATATTCTGCCTTGTGATTTGATACTGTGTATCTTCCTGCCCACCCTGGTGTGCCAAAGGACCGCAACCTGTCAGTAACCAGCATTGGAACATTCTCACCACTAGGCTCTGGAGAAAACCTGGTTGCCGCTTACACTTTGCGCCCTTGGCCCTTCTCAGGGCTCACACCACTTTTGTGCAAGCCATAGCACCCCCTAGAGGCTCCATCTTCCTAAGCAAGACATTTTTTGCTATGAGCAATTTGGTTTTTATGGGTCAAATATATGGTGGTTTTAACTATTTATGTATTGTTGATATATGTGGCACTTTTTTGTACATATGTGGCATTTTTTGTACTATAGACTAAATAGCTGGAAAACTTGCTATGTCATAGAAAGAAAATATGATGTGTGTGGAATTATCATAAATCTCTATTCCTTTTGTACCAAATGGACAAAGTAATTCAGCTTTCCATTGTGAATATAGGTCATTGCTGTAATCATTATCTAGACCTGTCTGTATAACAGATTAGGGTTTAGTTATGCAACTTTCATCTTTTGCTTATAACCTGCACATCTGCTATAGACCAGGCAGACCGCAGAACATCACACGATGTCCACCTGCAACGAGGAGGTGAACTGTAGATCTGGCATAGTGACCGATGTAACTGCAACATCTGCTTTTGTATGGCCGGCTCTGCCCAGCCCTAATTCAGTTATAAATGCAGCCAGGTGTCTGAATAAATTAGCTATTTATTGTGCTTAGAGGTTTTGCTGTTGTGTTGTCAGTATGATGAATGATTCACCTGCTGGTGGTGCTGCAGATATAGTATCTGTGATATGTTATCGGGAAATGGAGCTAACAGACCTGTCTAGTGCGCAAGCCAGACCTTAGGGGTATATTGATAAATTTACTGAGAATTATCAGAGAATATACATATTTGTCAAGTATGCACAATATGCACTGATTTAGCTTCCGGGAATTCTTGATATTTGCATTATAATGCACTCAGGATTTTAGACCTTTCAGAACCCAAACATGGTCTTCAGTTACACTGCGGCCATATCTGTTCCTACAGATAATATAGATTGGACCAGCCAACGTTTGACATATAAATATTTACATTTATATTAATATAAAATATATTGTAATATCAAGGTGACATTCTCATGACCACATGCTATACAAATGACTTATTAGGATCAGCTCGGCACCACGCATCTGTTCTCTGTTGCTTCTAGTGTCCGATTTGTAAAATGTAATAGGATCATTGTTAGTGGACCCAATCAGGCACAATCAGTCTATTTTCTGATAATGTCACAAGTAATCAAATGTGTTACATGAAAAAAACGATCAGGTTTTGAAGATAATAGGTTATCATTATGCTATCATTTCTAAAATAGAAACATATTGGGCTGTTTAACTATCAGTGACCAATATCAATACCTATCAATGGAGAGCTTTATTCTTTTATCCAAGCATGGAGAAGATAGACTATAATGGGGGAACTTGGGTGATCCAGCAAACATGGAATGGATCTGGTCCAGATTTGAAAATATTTGCTAATATCTTTATATTTGCTTACTTTCTGTTTCTAAATACATTTATATTTACTTCTGATTCTGCCCTGCATTGACTGGAGAGGTCACTGATATCACATATCAAATGACTCTCGGACCAAAATCTGTGTTTGGAATCGTGCCATGCTAACAGCATTCACTGAATGCCAACCTGAGTCTGGATCTTGATGTGGGTTATGCCGAGCTCTTATATCAGAAAACGCAGCAAAGCTACAGTAGCTTTTACACATTTACATTGCTTTGCCAAGCCACGTGTGAAAGCAGATCACTTATTTATCTAATAGAAAGTGCTAAATGGTGGCACACAAGGTGCCAGCCCAGTATACTGTACAGGTAGTTCCTGGGTTACATACAAGATAGGGGACTGTAGGTTTGTTCTTAAGTTGAATTTGTATGTAAGTCAGAACAGGTACATTATTTTAATAAGTACAAATAGAACAGATGTTTGTCTCAACATATTATTAGGCAGAGTTTGCCTTGGTCATTAAAGAGTTACAAGATGTTACAGATCAGATCAGCTCCTAAGATCAACCACAACACAACCTCAGCTGTGTTTAGCAAAAGATGTCGGATGTCCATAACTCGGGGACTTCCTGTACAGGGTAATGGAGTATTCCATGCTGCACAGTGCTGTGTCCAGCTCAAAGCGACAGATGTGGAGCAGCAAAAACATCATGGTGCCTTACACCTGGCCACCTCAAGCCACTACCCCGGCAACAGGGACCAGGGAGTTTAGCTTCCCCTCTAATGCAAAACTCTACAGAATGGGAAAGATGGAGGGTAGAGGGAATGAGATGGACAGGGATTGCTCGGGTATATAGGGGATGACTGTATTGTAGGATCTGGGGGATATGCTGCTGGTTGGGAGTAATGGTGCTGTGGGTTACTATGTGGGGGTTATAGTGCTGGCATTGGGTTACTATTTTTTGGGGTATCATGATGTATATACTTTATAAGCTGCATTGTTAGGCCCCATTTTTAAACCTGTCTTTGGCCCCACATTTTGAAAAGATACCTCTACTCAGTATAACACTGCACCAGTATGTACCCTGCCCCCACCACACTACCCCCTGCTAGTACTAGGGGATCCCACTCTGTATAACCCCACACCCCTTTACTGTGTATTCTGCCTCCTCATAGTACTAGGGATTCCCATTCTGTATAACGCTGCACTCACTCACTCTTACTACCCTTTATAACCTCTATTAATAAATTAGACGTTCCTAACTCCCTGTGGCCTTTTTAGGCACCACCTGCCCTAATTCTTTTACCTGCTGAAAATCTAACTTACTCCAAGTGTCAGTGAAACCAAGTAAGTCTTACATTTAAATTTATTTGGATATAACATATTGAAAAAGGTAACACAATATCCTGTCTTTCTATTGTACCATCTGCCTTCAGACCTCACTGCACTATATTTTTAATGTTAATAGCATATAGAAAATATAATCTACCACAGTACCCTACACATTACTATTCCAACATAGTCCCATATCACCCCTTACACATAAAAAAAGTTTGATTATCTTTTCTTTACTTACTTGTACCTTGTAAGCCTAAGCGTCCTCAGCAATACCTCTTAGGAAGCCAGTAGGCGAAACGCGTCGGGGTAAGAGGAGTCTAGCGCTCTTTTTTGTTTTTCCACTAGTGTTGTTTATCTCCAACCATATGATTAGTGAATCCATGTATAGCTAAAAGTCAGGGACCCTTACTTTAAAAATGGGTAATATCTTAAAAAATCCTGGAACTTATAATATGTATTATTGTATGATTTGTTTTTGGTATTTATAAGTTTTGAAACAATAGTACAAATCATATTGCCAATTTGAAACACCCGTACTTTCTCATTGTTTATGAATCTCATTACAAATCTCTTTCATGTGAGTGGGGTGTGGCAAACAAAATAGCATATTAGACAATAGTCTATACCCCATGTTTTCCCTTTTGTAATGCTGCACTCATTTATTGTGTACTTTGCATAATCATGTATTATATCCATTTTTATTATACATGCGGATGCCACTCTTTTAAAATTGGAAATTAATCTTTAAAAACATCCCTTCACCTGCAAATGTGGCTCCTGGGACCACCAAACTATAAAAAAAGTAACTGACGGTATTGGAATGGCCAGTGGTGAGCTAATCTTACCAATTATGAGTAACAGAAAACTGTAGCAGCCTCTGACCCTCTTTGTTCCATCCATTATGTGTGCACAAAAACATTGAGATGCAAAACTTTATTTCCTGATCAGTTTACATGCATGCAATGGAATGGAAGGAAAGTGGATTTGCTGGACCTAAATGAGTCCATTTCAGGTCTGTAGTGCTGTTCAGATTGTATGTATTGTATGATTCAGATGTATTCTGTTATTGTTGACCATGTTTTATGTTCTCCTGATTTGAAGAATTATCCAAATGACTCCCCCAAGATGCAAATACTTGCAGAGCACAGTGAATATCTGTGTTATATAAATCCATAACAATAATATTTGTTTTCATGTTACTACCAAAATCTTCACACAACAAAGTTTGCTTTAGTATAAAGTCTGTGTGTTCTCAATAGAATTTTAAAGTACACCGGACATCCATTTCCCAGAGATTTCTCTGATTATCCTCTCCTCCTGTATCTCTGTCTGTCTTCGTCTGTCATTTGCAACCCCTATTTATTGTACAGCGCTGCGTAATATGTTGGTGCTATATAAATTCTGTTTAATAATATTATTAAAATCACACCCAAGGCATAGCATAGATTTTCTGATTAATCTTTGGATAGTTTCCTGTCTCTGTGCACACAATGCACCTGTGACCTCTGCAAACTGCCTCCACACAGCACAGGAACCCGGGCACAAATCACATCATGCATTAAACAAGGATTATTTTTAACTCTAGAATGTTTGATTAAACAATCCGTAGGCTAGCGATGCTGCATGCATTTTTCTTTGTGTGTCAGTGTCCTGAGCCCTAGGACCAGCATCCCCGAAGATATCCATGGTACTTTGTCTATTTATATCATTAATATAGGAGCACAGAATTCCATAGCAATCCCTGATGATGTGTTTATAATAGTAACAGTCATAACATTAGGAAATAGGATTACACACTAGAGGAACCTATTCATAAACTTGCTTTTAAAGTTAGCTCCCTCCACTTACAAAGATGTAGCTGTTACAGCTAAGAAATTTGTTTCCTCTGCTGTTTGATGATAGTGACAATGTAAAAAAGGCAAATGATACAGGTAACAGATAATAAACTTTTGTGTTATGTTGTGTTAAGGAATATGCATATTGCTTGTTGTTCCATAAAAGCAAATTAAAAGAAAATAGTAAGATGACAATTATATAAATAAATTATTATCCCACATTACCATTATCATTGGTGCCAGGTCAGAGCCCTCAGAGTTGCCCACTCTCCTTGACTTCAGAAACCCATTGAAATGATATTGAATGTCTTCACTTAAAAATACAGCCCCGAAAGTTGAGCTCTGGACTAAATATTTTCTGAATAAAAGAGCTTTAGGTACAACTACATACATTTAGGTAATGTTTGTATATTTCTTCCAGATCTGTGCTATAGTCCAGCATGACACAACTCCTCCACTGATTCTGTGCAGTCAGTGCTGCTCTCTCTCTCTATGCAGGGTGACCGGTCTTGTATCTGTCCCTCTCTCGTTTTCTGCAAGAATATTGTAGTTTGTGGACCATCTTGGTTCCTCCTACAGTTCTTCTGGCAACACTGGCTATGTGAAGTATAGCATAGCCAATGGGACTGATTAATCCAAGACTGGAGACGATAGACTAATAATGGAGAACCTGGAGTGATTCAGTAAACCTGGAATGGATTTCATTAAAAAAAATCCTGTCCTATTAGTTGGAAAATGTTTTTAATCCTGGACCAGATCTATTCCAGATTTGCTGGATCAGCCAGGTTTCCCCATGCAAATCTTTGGAATGCCTTAATAAATCAGGCTCAATGTGTCTGTTATTTTTACCAGTAACCTCTGGGTTGGAACAGGCATTTAATGTCAACAATATGTATTGATATTATCTCTATTAAGGAATATTGTTCTTTTTATTAAAGGTCTCCAAGGCTCCAACCTTTACACTTTTATCAGTGAAGCTGGGTGATCCAGCAAACATGAAATGGATTTTTTTAAAAGTCATTAGCTATTTGTTAGCAAATGATTTCGATTCTGGACCAGATCCAGTCCAGATTTACAGGATCAGCCAGCTTTACTGCTGAAAGTGTATCTTCTCAGCCTTGGAGAGTTTCAGGCGATCTCAGGCTCAAAGTGTTTGAGCCCAGAATTGGAATATAAAATATGTATATACTATTTTTTTTTACTTCTAAAGATAATGTTACAATGTTCTCCATTACTGAGAGATCTGTAGTCCTGTAATCCATTTACATTTCCCCCTTGTGACAATTCTAGTGAGTATTGTCGCACCTCAGCTGCTGCCTATGGGCCGGTGAGCGGAATCTGAACAGGTGTGGAAGATAGGAGATTCCAGACTTTGTATTGTAGGCCCTAGAGGGCCAATTATCAGCATCTGGTGCCCTAACTCCCTTCTCAATATGTTCCTGTCCAATTAGGTGTCTCAGTGGAGTGCCGTTCTGTATTTCAGGAAGCGCAATGAAATCATTCTGAAGGTGCACAAGCAATTAATAAGAACACAAGATAAACACTCCATACCTTTTCCTTCAATTCTATTCATTTATTATATAAACATGACATCTACAACTTGCTGTCCTTGGAATCTAAGATGTTTTTAACACGATTTTAATGTACTCTGGAACAGTCCATTTAAAATATATGCCCCCGGGATGTGTGACATAGGTATTCCAAAGGCTCTGCTCTTCGAGTCATTCCTTATCGCTGGTGTTGCACCCTTTTAAAAAAAAAAAAAATTTTACCTTTCATCCATTCCATGTTTGCTGGATCACCCAGCTTCACTGATAAGTATATCCCCTCTAGCCTTGGAGAGCTTTCATAAATCAGGCCCAAAGAGCTAAGACAGTGGTGTACCATCATAACGCAATGCATGCTCTCTTCAAAACAACTTTATTGAAGGAAGTTGCAAGGTTGCTTCATTTTGCTTTTACCCTTTTTCTTGTTTTGGCATTTACTAGGCCTTATGAATTTTCCCCTGTAGGGGGTGGTGTAGTGGAGCATAGTTTTGTTGATTTACCTGCCCCTTTCACCAGCTAATCCTCCTATTGTCTCCTTGGAATTTGCATTTACTTTTATCCTTTTTACTTTCATTTCAGCTCTGATATTTTTTTACTATCTATACATTGACTTTTGCACATTGCTTAGCCCAAAAGAGATTTTGATTTTTTATCAGTTTTGATATTGCTTTGCGCTAAGGGTACATAATAAATAACAGGAATTATTGGTCGTGATCGTCTTCTACCATAATCTAGTGGATGTGCAGCTGCTCCCCGATATCATGCAATCATACTCTATGCCAGATCAATAAAAGACAATCTAGAGATGAACAGTGCTGTGTGTTTAGCATTCATTCACTGTCACTGATCACAAAAGATAATTTTCAGAACCAGAAATCTAAGGTGACTCACCTGTCCACGTTCTAGCTCCGGACGCCGCCATCTTCTTTCTTTTCAAGTGGGATTGTTTAGGTGTTTTTATGGATAGGATATACTGTTTGTATTTTAGTGAGCTCAAGTTTGTTGTAATTTTTTTTAAATAAACTTTTGATTTTTGCTGTGCAGCAAAATGTTTTAGGATGTTTTCTGTCTTTTGCAGTTGCATAAAATTGTTTCCACTCCTAATGAGAACTCCCGAGATATTTAATAAAGGGAAGTCCCAAGACTTGAAAATTATTTCAAGGGTCTCCCCATGGTAAAAAGGTTAAGGATAGCTTCTATAGAGTATGATTAGTAAAATGACTGTGTAATGCAGCTATTTGTAAAAACTATTATTGAATGGATTCTACACAACTTTTATATATGAGATAAAAAAGCACACTTTAGGATATCTAACATTAGAAATCTGTTGTTTGCTTTTTCATGGCTTATTCAAGCCATTACTGCACTGATAGGCAAGCTTCCATTGTAGAGACAAGAGACACACCGACACAGCGGAAATACAGAGAACTGTGTAATAGAATATTCTGTCTGAATAATGTTAGTCTCTGGGCTAAGAACAAAGAGCACCTGAGGCTAACATTGTGTGCTTCAAGGTGAATTAAGGTCTTTCCGGCTGTAAGGCTGAAGTGCTCTCTTTATCAATTACAGCATACTCAAGTGCAGTGATGGCTAATTTACTTATATAAGACCTCTGTGTGGCCCCTGAAATCGCTAAAGGGCCACGCTTTAGTGTGTATAACATTACTGGTGAATGTCAAAGATACTGTCTGCATGGAGTTTGCAGGTTCTCCCCGTGTCTGTGTGGGTTTCCTCCTGTTTCCCCCCACATCCCAAAAACATGCAGTTATGTTAATTGTCTTCCCCCTAAATTGACCTTAGACTACATTAATGACATTTGACTATCGTAGGGACATTAGATTGTGAGCTCCTTTGAGAGAAAGTTAGTGACATGACTAAAGACTTTGTACAGTGCTGCGTAATATGATGGTGCTATATAAAATACTGGGCCGGTAGAGGCCCTCTTCATGACCATGTTCTGGCCACCTACTGTTGTATACAGAGCTGGAAGATGGAAGTCAATGCCGTTATATTGGGAATTACCGTATTTTTCGCCATATAAGACGCACTTTTTCTTCCCCAAAACTTAGGGGGAAAAGTTAGTGCGTCCTATACGACAAATGTGTTAAAAAAAAAATAATTAAAATATTATACTCTCCCGATACCCGATCCTGCGTGTGTTTCTGGCTGCAGCGTGTCTCTCTTCTCTCCTCTGCCAGCATCGTGTTTTCTCCTGTCTGTAAAGCAAAGCGAAAGAAGCTGGCACAGCGCCACCTGCTGTTCCCTGTCCTAACTGCCGTACAATAGAAAAAAAGCACAGAGTGATCAGAAGGGGAATTTGAATGACAGAGTGATCAGAAGGGGAGTTTGAATGACAGAGTGATCAGAAAGGGAATTTGAAAGGTACAGAGTGATCAGAAAGGGAATTTGAATGGCACATGAGTGATCAGAAGGGGAATACCAGTATGAATGGCACATGAGTGATCAGAAGGGGAATAATCTTTCAGAAACTTTTTTTCTAGATTTTCCTCCTTTAAAATTGGGTGCGTCTTATATTCCGGAGCGTCTTATACGGCGAAAAATACGGTATGTAAAGGGGATACATTTCTAGTATAAATTTGTTAGTTTGCAGTCAAATAATTGCAAAATAAAAAGTATGGGGTTCCTAAAAAGGTTATCATCTGTCAGGTGTCTCTACAGCAGCATGATATCTAAAAATACCAATGACTGTATAGGTCAGGGATGTGTTTTCTATGTCTGCTGACCTCTTGGAAGTTTTGCCTACATATGGGTTTGTTCTTTTTGAAATGCAGTGGTTAGCTTATTATCGGATACCTTGTTCGATTGGTAACATACATTGGAATTTTTAAGCAGTGAAGATAATGCAATTCTATTGATATGGTTTATTCTAGTCTAATTAGACCTCAAATGCTCATCCACAAGCAAAATCTGGGTAAGTTTCTTAAGACTGTGCACACACATCAGATGCTTACAATTGTGCTCATATAAGGGGAGAATCCGTCATGCCTTTGATTGGTAAAATATTCAGGTTTGGAGTGAAATTTCACAGTTCTCCTTGCTGGAGTGAAGGATGTATCGGAGAACCTGCAGTGCAAAAATCTCCCTGCTTCACCTCCATTCATTCTGTTTATCTGTGCTTTCTACACCCCTCCTGCTGCTTGAATATCCCAAGCAGCCCCATCAGATCTCAATTAATTAGGGGACAGCTCCAAAATAAGTAAGCAAAGCTTCCCTACCAAAATGGCCACTTCTACCCAAAGCTCAGGACAGAACAAAGCATTGTAAGTCAGTAATGGGGTAAAGATCGGGCAAGAAACCTACAGACTATGCTGATACCTGCTTTTCTTGGGGTACAGCTTTGACAGTACAGTTCCTCTTTATTGCATTGCACGGTTGTAACGTTTAAATTCCTGTGTCATTTTAAGGTTAGACATTTTCATTATAGATTGAATACATTGTAGGTTCTCCATCACTAGAAGGCACTTTAGTTTCACTGTTCCTAAACAGAGTAGCCACTGGGATGTCTGTACCTCTTCGGGTTGTTTCCCGCGGTGAACATTTCCGTCATCTGTAGTACAAGATTTCTGTGGCATGAATTATGTGTCTGTGTGCTTTAATAGCAGCTCTGATGAACAAGATATCAATGTTTCTTGTGATTTCATTGCGATGTCTAGTGTGATCCATACAATTAGCGATTACACCACCCACACATTCCTCAGCAGGCTCTGACAGAGTGCGCTTTTTCTTCCGATTACTAAGCCTTCACTGCAGCAGCTATAAACACAGCAATGTGTAATGTTCTGATTACTTTCCATGGTGAATTTTCCACTGACACTGCAACCTACTGGACAGAGCTGCAGGGTGCCAGGAAGAAAGCCCATCTGCAGCTAACATGTATTATTTATGCTTTAATGTGCACAAAATGTAACAGTCATGTAAAAAAAGTAAGTACACCTTCAGGAGTTTTTTTAAAGCATATTAGAACAAACAAATATGAGATCTTCAGCCAAACAATGCCTAGGGATAAAGGTAATATACTGGAAACTAAAATGATTTTAACACTGTAAATTAACATAAAGTAATGTGAAAAAGAAATATACTCTCACTTTTACCACTACTTCAAATCACTGAAATTTAGAATAAGATGTTCCAGAATGGTGCCAATAAGAAGTCCTTGGGGAGTATGCTTATGAAACCGATGTTATGTAAACCTCAAATATGGAGGCTTAAGTGTTTTCTTTGCTATTAATGTGCGCGGTGTCATTATTCCAAGATCAGCAGAGCTTTGTGATGTTCTCAGAAAATGTATAGATGTCTATCGGCTCTAGTTATAAAACAGGTAATCTTATATTCCCTCAATCATTTAATTACTGACATTGAAACACATGGACCTGGAAGATTCCCATGAGGGGATGTTTGACGGAATATCTGATTCCCTGTTGTATAAATAGAACTCCAGGAATCTAGCAAGGGATGTAAAAAGATCACCAATTTTTTTGAACCTAATCAGTTTGCTACAAAGAAAATATTAGTGAATAATAAAAGAAATTTTAGTGTGTACATCATAAATGATCAGGAAATAAAGGTCAAGAGCTGACTGTTTGATACAAAATGTCTCAAGGTACCCTAAAATTATAAAGCAGATTTGCAGGTAAGTAATTTAACAGTTTCTGCGTTAAGTGCACATTTCTACAATTATAAAAAGAAATAAAATTGCATTGGAGGTGTACCTAGAAAAAGCCTTTCAATTTCTTTATAAAAAAGTAATTGTATTTATCACAGAAGTAATGAATGCTGTAGATCTTACAGGCACCTTCTAAACTTTTTGGTTTGCAGGTCAATACAAATAGTCTAGGGTTGTTGACCCCCTAATCTCCAAATAATGCAGTCCAGAAGATGTCATGGGGTATTTTTAAGCTCTGGCTCACAACTGACAGTGCACTGGAGGCTTTAATAATTCTTAAATATACTGGAACTACACATTGAGTGGCAGTACGTAGTTTGTTAGAGATAGGACTGAAAGCCACAATCCCAGATTTAGGAGGCCAGTGCCTTATTAATTGGGCTAACTGGCGCTCAACTTTAATATAGTGGAACCATAAAGTGGCTACTTCGTAGTTAGGAAGAGACTCAAGAACTTAGCCATCCTAGATGGGACTCAAACCCACAATCCATTTAAACTCCCAAGCCCAACTCCCAGGAGTCCCATCTGGGGTGGTTGAGATTTTGAGTCTCTTCCTAACTACCAAGTAGCCACTTCATGCTTCCACTAATTCTTAAACAAATACTTATTATTAAAAAAAACTATTTTGTGTCAGCTAATCACATACATCCCACTTGTCAATGTTTGGGTTAGGAAATAGGTTAATCACTTTGCAAGCATTGCAATTTACTTTACTTAGTTTACTTGTGTATGCCTATGTGTGCATGAGGGAGGTGGAAGGCTCATCTGTTTATCCAAAACCCTAAAAGTCAGAGACTTTAGACAACAGAGCTGTTAGAAGGAGCCCACAGGAACCCTCTGGAATCTCACTGCGCTCCTTTACCCTGAGGAAGGGGGGGTCTCAGTTTATCTTTCATATTGTTGCAGAGTATACTGATATTACAATCTTCCAAAATGTGTTAATTCACTAATTGTCAAGTATGGGGATTTGTATTGAACTGCAAAAATGAATGCAGCCATTACTGAAACATATTTTATACTTCCAGATGAAGGCATTTCTTTAGTGCCAGTGTAGTCTTCATGGTGTTAATACCCAGTGGTCCTCAAGGGGGCAGCCTTAGGCAGTGTGTAAGCATTGAACCCTCACAGCGGGTGGCTTTCCTGTAATATTGGAAGCCTTTTTGTATTTTCCTAGTAGAAGTTTGGACTGATGATTATCCAGCATGTTCTTCTTCCTATTCTCTACAATTGGTAGTCATTTTTTCTGATATTTAAATTTAAGCTTTTCCTTGGTTATATATACTACCTGACAATGCCAGAAATAAATGTGTGGTTGTAGGATATGGCTGTGTGAACCGTCACTTGACACAAGTTGTTTCACTTGAAGTTATAATTTATTTTCATTTTCTCTTGAAATAAAAAGGTTAAATATTCTGAGAATTGTAAAATAAAGAAATCCCCTATCGGCCAGTGTGCTGGTATTGGAAATGCGGTTGAGTGATTTGCATGTGGAATTAATTTTTTTCCCAGCCTGACACATTGTTCACGAGGAGGCTGCTTCATTGTGTTTGTGAGAAGGTGTCACTTCTCAGTCCCACAGAGCTCAAATAGCTCTCGAGTAGGAGTGTGATCTGTCACTAGATGATTGCTAAATGCTCGCAATGAGGCTGAGAAAGATGGTATAAAAGGCCATGTGTGTCTGCATCCATGTCCTGTGTACATTCATTATGAGTCAGCAGGAGCAGATATTACCAGTTAAAGGTTCTGCTTCCTCCTCTGGTATAATAATCTCTTTATATTTGTTCTGCTCTATACTGAATGCGTCTTTACCCACAGCTTACTGTGAGATATTAAACATCATTAACACAGCGAAAATATCTCTTACACCAGTTATGTGCAGCCAATAGACCTTAAAGTTCCAGCATGCTATGCTAGCAACCTACTGAAACTTCAACATTCTGAGGCTGCCAAGGGACATCTGTGAAATTTCTAGTTTTTTTATTATTAATTCTAAGCTGTAGCAGCTATATATTCAAATGTAACTTTTGAACAACTATCTTTTCTTTGACTAATTTCTAAATTCCTATTATAGTACGCTTACGTTCTCCCCAATATCCCTGAGGAAGCCCTAAGAGGCGAAACGCATTGGGATTAGAGAGCAGAAATAAACCCAAGCGAAAGTAAACCCAAAACAATAAAATCGCACTTACCTTCAATCCCCCAGATCAGTCTGTCTGTCGGGGGTTTCTTCCATCATGTCCCGACGCATCTCGGTATCCATCTTCTCTTCTTACGCATTCTTCTTCCTACGTCAACCGATCTCCCACTGTGCAGGCGCAAGATGGGGTGATGTAGATTGGAATAAAACTTGCCGATCTCGATGCTCATGCATCTCTCTCTCTCTCCTGAACTACTGCAAAGGGGGTGGCCCTTGACCTAAATGACTTTTTTAGGGGATCACCATTACTTACCTCTCTCTTCCTGCAAGTAAGCTGTAGCAAAGATTGATTGTTTTTTTTTTTCAGGAATGCTCATTCACTGATACACTCAAATCACCCAAACGATGGTTGTAAATGACTAAATTCCCAGCAAGTGAACAATTTTTAAACTATATTATTAAATGTCCCTGGTTTGTAGAGCCATAACTCCAATATTTGCCTTTTGAGGAACAAATTTTATCATTGTGTTGATTTTCTATAGATCTGGATTTATAAATTTAACATTCAAACTTTCAGATTTTTTAATTAAAGGAACAAATACATATTATATCTGTATGATATTCATAAATATTTATAGAGTATTGGGTGGCATCATTTTGCACATGGGGTGGGCAAGCTAGCCAGCGTGGTCAAATCTCAATGTAGCTCCTAATGTTGGGGAAAAGTGAAAGATGTCAAAGTACACTATGGGCCTGATTTATTAAAGCTCCCCAAGGCTGGAGAGGATACACTTTCATCAGTGGGTGATCCAGCAGACCTGGGATGGATTTTTTCAAAGTAATTTGCTATTTGCTAGCAAATACTTTGCATTCTGGACCTGATCCATTTGAGGTTTGCTGGATCACCCAGCTTCACTGATAAAAGTGTAACCTCCCCAGCATTGGAGAGCTTTAATAAATCAGGGCCATTGCATCTTATCTGCTTGCTAATGAGGCTGTATCCATGATAATCCGTGTACAACTGCTAAAAGAGCCTGCATTGGCATCCATACCATGGAAATATAGAAGGAGGTGGCCTGGTCTGATGAATCATGTTGATGGCTGTATGTGTGTATATGTGTGTGTGTGTGTGTGTGCCATTTACCTGGGTTTACTTATGGGAAGAAGGCAGGCTGGTAGAGGCTGTGTGATTGAAATGACATGTTGCCAATGGGCCTGATTTATTTAAGCTTCCCAAGGCTGGAGAAAATACATTTTCATCAGTGAAGCTGGGTGATCCAGCAAACCTGGAATGGATTTCTTTAAACTCATTTGCTATTTGGTAGCGTATGTTTTGAAACCTGGACCAGATCAAGTCCAGGTTTGCTGAATCACCCAGCTTCACTGATGAGAGTGTATCCTCTCCAGGCTTGGAGAGCTTTATTAAATCAGGCCAATTGTCTTTAATACTACAGGACACTTCATGCCGAGTCCATGCCTAAATGGTACAAAGCTGTTTTGTCAGCACAAGCACGACCTACACAATACTAGTCAGGTACCTGTATTGTTTTGGTTGCTCAGTGTGTAGACACAATTATTTCCATTTTTCATGTTCCATTACTGGTCACATATATATTTATAGACTAACACACATTCAGCATCTGTTGCAAACAATCAACTTTCAATGCAAAAGTTAGCTACAACTAATATAACCTATAGAAGAATAGGGCATGCATTGTTATTGTACAATCAGATCAGATGAATAGCAGAACACAACCGCAGTGTTTTACCTTAAAGTTTACCTGGTCTTTACATGTATTTCCTAAATAAAAGGTGTTTGTATTCTCTTCTCTGAAGCATGATTAGTTTATACCTTTACTTTGTTCGTTAAAAATCCCATTCCTCATATATCCCCACTTCCTGTCAATAGGCAGGAAATATCTCAGCAGATTTTATTAACTGTTAATTTTTTTTTTACTTAATATATTTTAAAATACAGAATGCATGAAACTGGGTTTTCAAAGCATGCTGAAGCACTATTAAAGGACAGGGATATATGACAATATATAGGGACAATGTGCATATAGAAGGTCTCTGAATCTGGGACCAATCCAAAAACCTAAGCAGTCAGTTATGGTCTTACCTTTATAATAAATGCCCAGATCTTAGAGAATATAAACTGCAAATCAATTTATCACTACATTAGTCATCATTCCTCATATATAGCAGCAGCATTGTTAGCTTGCTGTGCAGTGGGCGGCCTATCAGTCCTGCAAATGCTTTCTTAAGATCTGATTGTAGCCCAATGACCAAATGAAAGAGCTTGCATGGCAGGAGGCCAAACATATTGAAACATTGGCAAATTGATGGACAAATGCTTCAACTTAAAGTGAATAATGTGTTCCTTTTCTCCAGTAAGGTACAAGTTGGTAATCACTAGATGACTTTTTGCATATTTGCATGTGCCTACGTACAACTGCTGAAAGATACCAATTGGTTTCTTATTCACAAGTTTTTTTTTCTGTGCCCTCCTAATGGACAACCCTGACCTGTGACTCAGAAACCATATTGTATATGAATAGAGTTACTCATATCTTGTGGGACCCTCAAAGTGCCCAATACACCATCCAATTTCACTTGATTATTCCAGTTAGCACAGCGTCTGTGACTGATTCTGTGCACGCCACATCCCACAATGAGCCTCGTGATTTCGCTGTACCACGTTCTTTGTTTCTCCGCTTCTCTTTTGTCCTTATTTGAGGTTTTCTAGCCGCTGCCGTGAGTCAGAGGTGACATTTAAGGAGAATAGACAATATAAAATGGTTCTTTCTGTGTGTGCAAAGTATACTTATTAGCAGAAGTCATTTTCTCTTCAACAAAAAAGACAATCAGTCCATTTTCCTTTGGGCAGCCCTCCATACACTGCAGACTGTGTCACATTCATTTTATTTTTATAGCTTTACCGTGCGACTGTAACTTATTTCTTGCTTCTTATCTTTTGGTTCAGACCTCCCTGTAGTCCAAAATCAAGTTGGGTCGTCCTGATTCTTAGAAACTTAATGAGGCAATGTTCAGAGATGTCAAATCACATGGAGATTATTATAGTTTTGGGTCAAATTTATTATTTTTTTTTTTATTAAAAAAACTGCAAAGAAAAGGAGAATATTTTGTCTGCAGGAGTTCATTGCTCTGATGGCCTTGCTATTCTCCCTTGCTTCTATCTTTACCAAGCCTTCCTCAAGGTTTAATGAAATTATAAAATCTTGCCAAGACCAGACTTCTTTAGTAAGCAATTATAGGGTCCTTTTTAAAGTGACCACATCCTTTTTAGTATTATTAATAAAGAGGATTTATATAGTGCCAACATATTACACAGCACTGTACATTAAATAGGGGTTGTAAATGACAGACAGAAAACATGAGATAGAGTCACCCATCCACTATTTAGACAAAGCCATATCCCATAACATACAGCAAAACGATCAAAACTAAAAGCAGGACTTTAAAGGCAATAAATAAACTATTCTCAAATAGAAATAAAAGCATCATTTATTTATACAAAAAGTTTTAAATCACTTTATGTTCTTATATTATATTCCTATATATATTTCCATGACTACATATAGTTTGACGCGTTTCGCTGAAATATATACCGCTTCATCAGGAACATGATTCATGAAATCTAGAGTACAACATGATATGTATTACTTAATCATTAACAGTCCATAAAACATACAGATTACAGATCCTTCTTCAGGAATATGGATGCATACTTATGGCTGTTCAATGTCAGGGTCCTCTCTGAGCCCTGAGCACCAAAGTGGTGGTATTATAATGTCACAACAAGGGGCAAAAACAGGACCAGTTGGCAGTTGGCCCAGACTGCACCTATGGAAAAGGTTCTGAAGAGGATCACATGATGGTGCACTTAGGTGACTAAAATTAGATGGTATTTTTTAATTTTGAATGGGAAGATAGGTCTGAAGAGAGGATATACATTTGCAAGAATGGGAATTTTAAAGTGAAAGAAGTATTATTTCCATCTGCTGTGGGTCAGGAATGCAGAAGGCATTGGAGCTAAAGCTTAGCATGAGAGCTAAGGAAATTGAGTTGAACAGTGGCAGCCTCTATTATTTTCTCATCAATAAATCACTTGTTGTTTTATATGTTATATATTTATATGTTTGTTATTTAAATACAACATTTATAGCTGAATTCCCACTGTTCATTGATGTATGTATGGTAATGCATATGTGTAGGTGTGAGCCCATGTGAGTTTTCCTTTTACACTAGATTGCAGTTTATAGATGTGAACCAGTGACATAAAAATGATTGGGTTTGGCCTTGAAGTGCATCTTCATGTAACATTTTGCTGCATTAGGATTTCACCCTTCAGTTTGAAATGCAATCCTTTTTATGTGGTTGGTTCACATCTATGTGAATAGGCCTTGATATTTGATTAAGAATTCCCAGAGCTGTGGTGTTTAGTGAATAACATGGCACTAATCATCTTTTTTTCAGGTAGACTAATGACTTCCTTATTTATAACTTTGTCACATTCACGGCTCCAAGACTTTTCTATAGCTGCTCCAACTCTCTGGAATGGTCTTCCTTCTTCTTTTTGGCTTGCTACTACTTTCTGCTCATTTAAAAGAGTGCTCAAACCCCATCTTTTGAAACTTGCCTACCCGTCTTCTTCTGTCTTTTAAACCCTCACTACTCACCCACCACTACATATCTCCCTACCTAGTGTGCGATACTTCCCCCACCTCCTAGGTCCTCCCCTACTCCTGTGTCACTGTCTGTATCTGTCTGTCATTTGCAACCCCTATTTATTGTATATGTAATATGTTGGTGCTTTATAAATCCTGTTTTTTATTATTATTATTTTTATTAATAATAATAATAATAATAATAATAATAATAGATTAGCTAGAAGAGTGTCTGTAAACTTGGTTTTTGTAAGGTGAATAGAAAAATATTTAAAGCTTCATCTATTGATTTTAAATTCAGAATGGTAATATGCAGTATTTTATATTCACGTTAACATTTTTAGTCCTATCTAAAATTAAAGAAAGCAAGTATGTAGAAACCACCATAAATTCCCCTGGGAATATGAGAGGGTTGGTAAGATGCAATTTAGAACATCTTAGTTTCTTGGGTGACGATACATTTAGCCCAGCCTTTCTCTACATTTTTAACATAGGGGAACCCTTGAAATAACTTTCAGGTCTTCAGTGAACCTCTTTTATAATTACTATATCCACGTGACATTGGTGTCACTTAAACTGACCTGAGGGGCACAAATTGTTCCTTGCTCAAGAACCTCTCAAGAGATTATCCCAAATACATTTTGCTAGCAGCAGGAATTGCTTTAGTCAAAGCTTGGAAGTCCTTCACAATTTCATCTGAGGTTCTAACCTCTAAACCTAATTGGATAATGGTTAATGATAGACTTAACTGTACGCCTAATGACACTCCTGAGGCTTTTGATCAAACTTGGAATCCCAGAAGCTAGTTGATTGCTTGAATTTCGTTTTTGTTTTTTGTTGAACGTTTCACTCTGCAGTGGCTACAACCTAATTATACTGTTCCTCATGGGAGGTCCCATTGCCTTATCCCCCCTTTTGTATTTGTATTCTTGTTATGTCAAAGCTTTACACTGTTTAAATAGTTTTACTTATCCTATTATATTTTTACCATGACTGTATATTTCTTGTTGTACATCAAAGACATTTGCGTTTGACTTCTTTGCATACACTTACATTTCCAATAAAAACATTGGAGTCAATTATCATTATAAATCTATAGGTATATAAATCCATTATTTGAAGTTTCGAATAACGCATAAAAATGAATTCTGGATCTGCAGTAATTTTATTAGTATTTACAAAGCTTTTCTTGCAAAGTTCACATTCTGTGGCCATTGCTATCTTGGACAGTGGAACAGTGAGTAGGATACACTTTCATCAGTGAAGCTGGTTGATCTGGATTTCCTAAAAGCAATTTTTCTATTTGATAGCTAATGTATTTAATCCTGGACCAGATCCATTCCAGGTTTGCTGGATCACCCAGCTTCACTGATGAAAGTGTAACCTTGGAGGGCTTTAATAAATGAGATCCATTGAGCTCTGCAAAGTCTCACAAGTGCAACACCAAGCTTCCATAAGATAATATGCATACAAACTGTTTGTTCTGAAAATATTTCCTTCATAGATGAGGATACAGAAGCCAATAAAACAAATATTTGTTTCTGTAAGTTTCTTCTAGCTCTGTTTACTGCTTGCCTTATATTGACATTCCTCCTATAAATAATAAACAGCAAATACCTGTGCCCTGAGCTTGTCTCACTTTCTGTAATTCAGTGAAGCTGATGTGTTAAGTTCTTATGGAGTAAAATGCTGTTATATCTAAAATATGTTTTTGTACACAGATTGGACATAATAGAACCCCCAGATGTTCCACGACGATGGAGGAAGTATTCATCCGGAAACAGGTACTGAACTTTTTTTATTTTCACGTTGTAGTTAAATTGTTTTGTTTTACTTTGTATGTGAGAACAGTTTGATGGCAGATACTCATCCAACCAAACTTGGCTCATAGACAATGACAACTTAATCTGTTTTCAGAGGGATCAGAAGATTGTATTTATGATGGTCGCAGCTAGATTAGGACCAAACAAGGCCCTGGGTAGGTTATCCTGAAATAGTGGGTGGCCTGACGGTAATAAAAGGCTTGTTTCCTATAGAATTTGGTTAAAAGACCTCCCAAATAAAAGGTGATATCATTGTATGCATGTCCCATGTACGGACCCAACAGTAATATAGGAACAAGAACATAACTGACTCCTAAATGTACTATAGACAACCAAAATTATATATGTATGTTTTTCCCCAGAATTTGTTTGTGGCTGGATGGTGAAAAAATAAACAGGGCAACACACAACAAATTTAGTGTTCCCATTTGTTTGTGCCACTGGTGTCAAGTAACCCCCTATAACTGTGCCAGCTTTCTACTGTTTTAGTTTTCTAATTCCACCTTAATATGCACCATTATCCATTGTCTTTCTGTTATGTCCAAACTGTCCAGTGCCCTTTTAATGTGACCCAAATTTCTTAAAAGCACTTCCATAGTGGTGACGAGGGGTTCAAATTCAAATGTGAATGGCTGGGGTGGAAAACCGCTCTACCTTCCATGTAGCATCTGAAAAACTTGCCACCTTCTACTACCTGAGAAAAAGGACAAACAAACTGAAGGATTTGTTCCAAAGTTAGGCATTTAAAAAAAAATTTAACAGTTAAAACCAATAATATGATTTAAGTCTTATACAGAAAACTTATCGTAATTGTTGGTACACTCTCCTGGGAGCTCTGTAGTGCAGCTCTGTGCCCTCTCAGCAGAATGACAGCTCTATGTAAAAGCAAGCTTACATTGAGGGCTGGCAGCTTGTCCGTTCGCCTCCCAGGAGATGGGAAGTAGAAAAAATACAAATCTTCCCTTCCCTGCCTGTGCACACTGACATCTCTCTCTATACAAACCGAAGTTGTTGTCTGATGACAGCCGGGTGGCTACAAAAAATTGCTGGGTGGTGCGCCCAGCTAAAAGGAGCTAGGGAGGAGAACACAGGATCGGTATAATAAAAAGTAGTTTCAATTTTTGTTACACAATGTTTGCACTATTCTTTATGAAGTCTATATTTTTTATACAAAAACAGAACATTTTCAGATTTTCCCTCCAATATAAAAGATGTCACTTTGTTGAGTTAATAATTCCAATTATATTTTCTGTCTAAATCTTGTATACTTATGAAAACTGTAATACTCAAAATTGCAAACAGGTGACACATAAAAACCTTTGTTATCTTCTCAGTGTAGATTTATATCACAATCCTGAGGTGATTCCTATATCTCATCCTTGGGCTGATTAACGTGTGTCATGTAATAATCATAATAATATCTTTTATATATATATATTCCTATGTATATCAGTGTGAGTATGGGGTGGGGATTTTAGGTTCTTTGTTTGATAATTTTGTTACATTCCTAGCAATTTTGTGTTTTTTTTTTTTTATTGATCGGGGTTCCTAAAATATATTTGGGTGCTATCAATGGGGTGCACTCACTGATATTGTCCATTAGATGACAGCTGGCTTCCTGCTTTACCCGGTGTGCAGTGAGTTCATCTACACAAAGCAAACTGTAGACATATTTAATTAAGGAGAGCCAGACGCTGGAGGTGTTTGGATGTGTACTTATTGGGCCTGATTTATTAAAGCTCTCCAAGACTGAGGAGGATACACTTTCAACGGTGAACCTGGGTGATTTAGCAAACCTGGAATGGATTTCTTAAGTCATCAGCTATTTGTTAGAAAATGTTTTCAAACCTGGACTAGATCTATTCCAGATGTTCCGAATCACCCAGATTCATTGATAAAAGTGTATCCACTCCAGTCATGGAGAGCTTTAAATAATAAGGTCCATTATTCTAAAAAAAACAAAAACAAAAAAAACAAAAAAAAAAACAAGATTTGTTTGCCCACATCCCATACCTGGATGGCTGAAGTCAGCAGAACTTCATGACCTTTACCTAAAGCGGAACTGAACCCCACTATACTTGCCTGTCCCTGTTCCACCACAGGGAGGCGCCATCTTCTTTCTTTTCTTTCTAGGCTCAAAATTTGGACAATCCTGTTTTAATGTATTTGTAAGTATTCAGAGATAGTCCAGTTTTACATCCCCATCAATTTTGTTTTGATATATCCATTTGGAAACCCTTATTCTAGACTTGGGGTCCGTACACATTTGAGATTTTATCATCGGCTCGATCTTTTCTGATCATTTTAGAGAAAATGAAGAATGCATACAGGTGTCCCCTGTTCATGGGAGTGTTAGTATGGAACTGACTGCGACACTAGATTTCATTCTAGCAGCGCCAGTGGAGTACTGATTGTGTCTCTGCATTAATGTTCCTGTTTTTGATTGTGTTAATGTGATTATAATATTGTGGTGTTAAATTTTAAGTTTAATTTTTAAGCTGTGTACGAAAAGAGCAGGCTCAAAGTCCTTGGTGGGGGGATGTTAAATGCAGCCTTGGTAGTGATTCTGCAAGTGGGAGACCCAGTAACTTCATGTGTTTTTTCATGGTCAGTGAAAGGAGCTCATGCAAAGGGGGATTGGCTCCAGTTTCACTTGTAGCAAGAAGAGGAGAGCAAGGGGTTTGTATCAATTGCATCAAAAGGCCATTTGCATGTATGACTGAGACCCTGGTGCCACCTAGGTTGCCCCATGGTTGGTTCAGGACACCAGCCATACTACATATCATGCAGGGAACATTCACTTCATATTAATAGTTTCCCCCCAAAGATAAATGATATTGGCCTTCACCCTCACTTTCTTTCCACAATGGCATGATGGCTTGTTTTCTTCTCCCTTTTCACATCCCGCTTTGTAATCCCCTTAAGATACAATAATATTAAAATACAACAGGGAGAATGAAACCTCCAAATGACTTCTGTGGCAGGTGCTCAGATCTAGGATTATAGGTGAAGAGATCATGCCATTGGATCCCTGGACGTATAGAAGAAAACATCATACAGTTTAACTTGTCGCCATCTACCTGGGCATTAGGGAGGATCTTTTTAACATGAAGGAACCCTTTAAATAACTTTTATGTCCTCAGGGAAACCCCTTCTTTAATTACGATATCCACAGCTCATAGTAAATTAGTGTGGTGGTCAGGGGGAAGAATTCCTCTTACATTGCTGGCCAGGGGGAAGAATGTCACCCTTACAGATAGCCAAAAACATCATTGGTGCAAATTCATTGCTCAGAGACCCCCCAGCAACCTCTGCAGGAACCATATGGTTCCATGGCACCCTGTTAGAGAAACACTGATGTAGACTGACCCTTTAAACATTAAAGTGCATGTAAGGCCAATACTTTTTTTCATTACTTTTGGATAATGTGGAAAAAAAAAAAAAACCTCCAACAGGTTATTGTTTTCTGGGGAGGTTCCTTTTTTTCTAGTCCTGAAGATGTTCCAGAAAATAGAATTAAATCTCACCAAAGTAAGCAAAACAAAAGACAGCTCTCACCAGAACAATTGCCCCTATTGAATGATTTGCCCCCACCTCTTTCTCTGGTAAGAGTTCCAAAATCGTCTGTGTGCCCTTACTTTCTGCATCAGAGACGCAGGACAAATACAGGGGATTACATATTACTGCAAATGTTTAAACATCACACCTTGTTTTGCTAGTTTGGATGCAGCAGACCATGTGAAAGATTAGAATCATGGTTTCAAAATAGTTTAATCCTTCCTAAGTGTTATAAGTGGATTGATGCCCTCTCGAAATCTAACTCTGTCCTGGCACAGGCAAACTTCGATGCGGCATATTAAAGGCCATGTTCCCGGGTGGTGCTGACACGGCTCTCTGGTATTACCGGACAGCTCAGTTTTGGCAGCTTGCGTTGGCTTCCTCTGAAATAAAGTGGGAACATTTCTGCGAGGGGCGAAATAATTATGCTATGTTGGTATACATGTTGTTTTGTTGTTAAATTACCAGAATGCCCATCATGACAGTAGAAGGATAAAAAAGACACTTGTCTCAGTCACCTGCTGTCTGGGATATCCTCTGGAAGAAATGCCAAGAGCAAGAAGAGCCTAGGAAATCCTTCATACAAAAAAGAGATGGCGGCTTATGTCAGCGATTGTCTGAGATTACACATCAGATATTACATTACAGTACCATAAACCTTTTTTAGCTCCATAACTTTCCCATGAGAGGAGAAACAGCAAGGCAAATATTTTATGTTCTTTCATCAACTGCTGCAATAATAATTTATTAATATCCCCCCTCCTATTGTGTGATACATCCCCCACCTCCTAGATTGTAAGCTCTTCAGGGCAGAGTCCTCTCCTCCTCCTGTGTCACTGTCTGTACATTTCTGTCATTTGCGACTCCTATGTAATGTACAGCGCTGTGTAATATGTTGGCACTATATAAATGCTGTTTAGTAATAATAATAATAATAATGTCAAGGGTAGCTATTCACAGTTTCAGAATAAAATCTAAATGTGGCGTTGTGTTTGAAGTGGCACAATATTATGATAGGTCATTTATTACATATAGATTATTGGTAAAGGGGCGTACGGGTGTTTTGTATTTTTATGTTAGTATGAATTAGCTGACCCATGTCCCCATAAATCCGGTCATGTTGTCCTGGCCTTTGTGAATTAACTCCTGCATTCCTTTTTTTATGTTAAACTAATATCAACTAAATTAAGATGCTTCTTGGAGAGACAATGCTTGGGTACGTCATATTATGTATTAATATGTATTAACGTCAAAATTATATATTAATATTAATAATAGTAAACAGTATTTATATCACGCCAACATATTACCCAGTGCTGTACATTAAATGGGGGTTGCAAATGACAGACAGATACAGACAGTGACACAGGAGGAGGAGAGGAGCCTGCCCCACAGAGCTTACAATCTAAGAAGTGGGGGAAGTATCACACAATAGGAGGGGGGGATATAGAGTTGTGGAAAGTAGTGAGGGTTTTAAGAGACAGAAAAATACAGGAAGGCAAGTTTAAAATATAAAAGGGTTTTGAGCTCTTTTTAATGTGCATAAAGTAGGAGCAAGCTGAATAGAATGAGGAGGACCATTCCAGAGAGTCAGGGCCTCTCAAGAAAAGTCTTGGGGCTGTGCGTGTGATGAGGTTATTGTTTACAACATTTGACAGATGTATGGTTAAGGAATGTTAATTTCTCTCAAGAGGTAACTTGGTATGAGATAGCAGGAGCTGTGCATGGTGGAAGTTCAGAGGAGTGTCAGTAACAGAATAGGTTGTGGCTCTCTTGGTAAGCAATGTGCATGACCACCATATGCTACTTGCTGAATGTTTCCATCTCCAAAATGCTTGCAGGATGTCCAGTGATTTTGTTTAGTGTAGTGGTTTCTAATTCTCAAAAAAATGTTTGCCTTATTCTGTATCACTGACCACCTAAGTGATAGGATAGAGAGGGAAAAAAGTGGAAGGTGGGTTATTGTAGATTTTTATATGCACAGTTGGATCAATTATTGTACTTTACATGTTTTATAATTTTTCATATCCTTGTCTATTGCTCTTGTTATATCCCCAATTTATATATTATACATACATACATACATACATGAGAGAGAAAAAAATTAACATTGACAATTATACTTTCTGCTGACCAAGCCATACATGCAAAATGTGTGTTTTTTTTCAGGAATGGATTACACACATTGCAAACCTAAGATCAAATACATCCTGCTATTGTCCCTAAACTTGTCTTCTCACTTTCCTTGCAAACACAATAAGGAATAGAATTTTAAAAGTACACCGGACATCCATTTCCCAGGGATTTCTCTGATTATCCTCTCCTCCTGTATCACTGTCTGTCTTCGTCTGTCACTTGCAACCCCTATTTAATGTACAGTGCTGCGTAATATGTTGGCGCTATATAAATCCTGTTTATTAATAATATTATTAATAATAATAATAATAATAATAAAAGTGATTACAACTCTCTGTTTCTGGGTACTTCTATGTAACTTCCTGTGCAGCTTTGGGTGGTGGATCGGAAGGCCAGGAACTGATCAATTCAGCCCATGGAACCCCCTGAACACTGACTGACAATGATTCCAGCATAAAAGTGCATAAGGACCCCCAGACTTCCTTTTTCATTTTAAAACAGATCCTAAGACTTGTGGTTATAATAAATATAATTTCACTGATTTTGAACAGTTAGTTTTTGAAATGTACTATATTTTTTTTTTTTGAGGGGGGGTGGGCGATAGAAGGAAAGATTAAAATGTTGGGTTTTTCATCACTCATTAGGGCTCCAACTGACAAAAAGAAAGGAGTGCAGGGAGCTGGAATTAGGTCCCCACTTTATATTTGCCCAGGGCCCCATTTTATCTACAACCATCCCTGCTAACATGTATCATTGTTAAAGAATTTGGGTTTAATTACAGAGAATGAAGAACACATAGCTGTCAATTATATCCGCATCCTAAGGATCATTCTATAACTCTGCACTGAAAAAAAGCCAAACCATTAGTTGTATATCCACTATTTTAAGTGTGTTTTTAATTACTAAAACCAAAAGTGATAAGAGGCACAGTACCCTTTAAATTCTCCTAAATTAGTTGGGAACCTGAAGAGTGCTCCAGATCTCCCTGGTACTTTACATTAGTTGGACATCTGCAGAGAGTGAAATCTTTTGTCAGATCTTTCTGGTACCTTTGCTTTGTTTGAAAGGTGCCGAGATTCATATTTCCACCAGTTTCTTAATTAAGGTATGTACTTGCAGAGGACCATATGACTTGACAACTCTCCCTGGTGCATTCAATTACTTGGGTACCTACAAAGAGCTTTGTACTCTTTCACTTTTAGCTGGTATCCTAAATTAGTTGGATAACTGCAGAGGTACCCTGTCAGCTCTCCCAAGCAATTTAGATTACAGGTAGTCCTCGAGTTAAGGACATCTGACATATAAACGATTCCCAGATATGAACGGGCTTCCGTACTGGTTGTGTGCAGGACAGAGGCTTGATAGGGAGGTGGTTTGCATGAAGAAATATTTTGCTGAGGTTTTTGGGTGATCTTAAGGACTGAGCTCTTTTGCAACATCTTGCAACTCTTTAATGACAAAGACAAACTCTGCAGTTATTTCTTTTTGCATATCAAAGCACAGCTTGCTCCAGATAATAATGAATGTCTAGGCTTCATAAAGATTTTTGTTTTGTTTTGCTTTGTTTGTGAGTAATTAACAGTGATGACTTTATACAGTAACTGACACCACGCTGCCTAATAATATGTGATATCTCATATATAATATATAAGAAAAACATCTGTCTTAATAGCATTTAACCTCCTGGGCGTTACACTGATGTCTGTATTTCTGTACCAAAAGCGGTACACTGTTTTTCATGAAATTTTTTTTTTAAATTGTATACCTGTAACTTACAGAAATATGTCCGAACAGGGTCCAGTAGATATCATGAATATAAAAAATGTTTGAAACGCACAATCATGTAAAAAAAAAAAAAAAAAATTACTTTTAATAAAATTAAATAAAAAACACAAAAATCAGCTTAAACAAGAATACATAAATAAATTAAAAATACTGAAAATGCAATATTTCGGTATACTGTATAGTAATATATTTTTCGAAAACACCTCCCTATTGTGGTAAATTTTACCAACGTCACATACCTATAGACCAAACCACATAAATATATTTTGTATTATTTTGTATTGGATTGGATACAGGACTTTGTATTGAATCCAATACAAAATATTT
>NC_092868.1:54229669-54278472 GCF_032062135.1 Pyxicephalus adspersus
TAAAGATTTCTTTGTATTGGACTCAATACAGCTTTTTTGTATTGAGCTCAAAGTTATTTGAATTTCCCACCCCGCCTCCCGCACCGATGCAGCGACGTCACCGGGAAACCCGGGAGAAGACAGAAGAGGACAGACGTGTCCGGAGGAGCTGCGGGGACCGGGTAAGTATTATCTTTCAATTGTAATCCGATTGTCATACAATGTATGTTGAATACATGGTTTGTGCCGAAAAACCCTGCTTAAATCTCTGTCTTTGTTGTTTTTTGATCTATTGAATGATAAGGGTAGGCACGTTATTGTTCTATTTACAATCACTGTGATATACCACCACCATTACCATATCTCCACTGTCATACAATGTATGACAATCGGATTGCAGTATAAAGGTGCGTACACACTTACAATTTTTATCGTTCTAATCGAACGACGAACGATCGATTGGGCAAAAAATCGTTCGTAAAAAAGTAACCAACGACGCTGATGAACGAGGAAAGTCGTTGGAAACGAACGACCGGATCGGCGGATCGGATTGGACGACGATCGTTGAACATCGTTCGTGTGTACGGTCGTTCGTTGATTGTCCATGGGCTGAGCATGCGTAATGAACGAACGTTCGTTCACTTTCCTGTCGTGCACATAGTTCCTCTGTTGCTCAAACGATCGTATCTATTGTGTGTACAATATCTACGAACAATCGTGTCGTTATCTCTATGTGCAGGATCGGTGCTATACGATCGTTCGTAGATATCGCGCAGGATCGTTCGTCGTTCGTTTTCCAACGATAATAATTGGAAGTGTGTACGTAGCTTTATGTTTATTTACCCACCTGAGAAAAGTTCGGGTTTAACACTTTTTGCAAGTGTTTTTACCCCGAACCAAGGTCGGGTTTAACGGCCAGGTGGTTAAATAAAATAATGTACCTGTTCCGACTTACATACAAATTCAACTTAAGAACAAACCTACAGTCCCTATCTAGTATATAACCTGGGGACTACCTGTATTTGGGTGCCCTAGCTGGTACCCTAGATGTGATGGATAAGTATCTCCCTGTTCTGCAGGATTTTGTGATTTCCCTTCTCAGTAATAGCTGTCACACTGTATGTGTCATCCCAGCACTGATCTGTTTTCCTATTTCCATGTGAATCACTTCTGCATCAATGCTTTATATCTACAAGTCACGTGAGCCGGATGTACCTAACATTTATCCCATTCATACTGCATCTCTGGTTTGAGGAACTTGTCAGAGTAATATTGTTTTGTCACTGTGCTCATATTTCCTTTGCTTGGTGTATTTGTTCATGCAAAGGATAACAGTAGCTGAGATTTAACCTTCAGCTTTCCATTGCATGAAAGTTGTTCAGCAGCACAGTAACAATGCAGTAATATTTACCTAATTGTAGATAACTAAGAATAAATTAATATTGTATTAAGGTTTAATCATTAGATTTCCTCTACAAAGTGTCTGACAGAACAATATTCTATTGCACTGGAGATTGTGAACACTGTAATCACTTCGTACCATGATTCATCCTGTGCACCTAGTAAAAGATCATAAAAAGGTGTAATTCTGCAGAGATTCATTGTCTCATTCTCATCCCATCAGCTGATAAACACCCAATACTGTAGCCTGTGAGATGTACATTGACTCTTCTTTGCAACACAAAGACTATTTGCAGCATCTGTTTTTCTGGCGCTGAGCACCCATGATTCTGAGTAGGTCGTCTCTGGGCATCTATTGATTTCAGTGCGTTCTCTAGGCCAGAGGCAGATCTGCATTCCCAATGCTGGGGACACAGTGTGTTCAATGATGATTGTAGCTGGATGAAGTCACTGCGAGCATCCAATCACTGTGCAGCTTTCAGCAGGGTTCAGCGGCTTCTGCAGATGAACTGAGCATCACACACTGAATGGGAACAAATCCCCAGCTCCCTGACATGCTCTAGTAATAAGTTCCTGTGTTGTGGAGTGAGGCTTAAGGTGAGTGTGCTGAATGGAATTTGCATTTTCAGATTCAGTTTTCTGCTTCCCAATGCATATCTGACTCCCTCGTCCTCTTTTCCCTGCATTGTTCTGTCCCACAGAGCAGCCCATCTCATTCCTGTGACCTCTGCACCAAAAAATCTCTGACCGACACCCAATGTTCCTGAGCATATAGTACCACCTCCTCCCATACCCAAATCCTGCCTTACACCACTCCTACTGCAAGCTGTCCCAGAACTAAACTAATGAATTCCAGGTCATCCCAAGTCTATCAAGTATCTGTATCCTGTACCATGATGTTCTTCTCAGTATCTTCCTCTATTCTGCATCTATCAACTCTGATAGACCAAACTGAACACCTAATTATATATCACAGCTTCTTCGCCTGGATTCTGACTGCCCTAGCCTTATTCCATGCTGACTGATCATTGTACAATATCAGCTTCCAATCCTTATATGTTTCCATTCATTGCCCCAACAGCATTGACCTCTGCCTACCTTGCCCCTTATTAGCACATCAGTAAAGTGATCAGTTCATCTCATGACAAGAGGACAGTTTATATTTAAAAAGTTTTAATATATAACCGAGATGGATTTGTACCCCTGTTGGATTTTACTGCTATCTAGGTCTGTCACTCAATGGTTTGGTAACAATGGGAAAATGTCAGGAACACAGAGTGGTGGAAGGAATTTCAGCCTTTCCATACTCTATTAAACATTTTTTTATATTTTTATTGGTGGTGTTTCCTAAAACTTTGCTCTCACTATGTGCCTGATTTATTAAAGTTCTCCAAGGCTGGAGAGGGTACACTTTCATCAGTAAAGCTGGGTGATCCAGCAAACCTGAAATGGATCTGGTCTAGGATTCAAAACATTAATAGCAAATGGCTTTGAAGTAATCTATTCAAGATTTTCTGAATCAGCCAGGTTCATTGATGAAAGTGTATCCTTTCCAGCCTTGGAGAGCTCTAATAAATCAGGGCTCATGTCTATGCATCATTGCAGTGTGACAGTACCTAAGTAGAAATCTCTTCAATAGAGCCATGGGCAGCAGTAAAAACATGATAATGGTTCTAAACCTTCACTTACTTTAGTCCGAAACTTTAATAAATGAAGTTGAATAATTTATGATATATATTTTGAGAAAGGAGGTCCATAGGCAAACAGGTTTGAGGCAATCTGAAGTTTATGGAGCAGACACTGCTAGTTCTTTATGATTAGAGCTCTCCAAGGCTGGAAAGGATACACTTTCATCAATGAACCTGGCTGATTCAGAAAATCTGGAATAGATTACTTCAAAGCCATTTACTAATAATGTTTTGAATCCTAGACCAGATCCATTTCAGGTTTGCTGGATCACCCAGCTTTAGTTCTTTATAACTGAAGAAAATGGTCACTGATGTTATAAAATCTCTTTTCTGCTACCCCCAACACAAGACAGAACTGTCAACTTGCTAAAAACCCATCTGTCACCCTCCACATGTAACTAAACAGGAACATGTGTGTGACCCAA
The DNA here is from genome assembly GCF_032062135.1 of Pyxicephalus adspersus. Lineage (NCBI taxonomy): Eukaryota > Metazoa > Chordata > Amphibia > Anura > Pyxicephalidae > Pyxicephalus > Pyxicephalus adspersus. The sequence continues at coordinate 54,233,163 of NC_092868.1, forward strand.
AAGTTCCTGAAGTTTAGGAGTTTGTAAGGTGAATCCATGCCGTGATGTCCAAAGCCCCACAATGGCTAAAATATTAGTTATAGTCATTTATCATCTCATGGATGTAAACACAATTCTTTTTTGACAAATGCTTACCTGCCTCTATTTGAAGAACACTTGGCATCATTCTTACAATCCATAAATTCAACCACTGATGTCACGTTATTTAGTATGTACATTAAAATTTGCTAGGTACTAATTAAAGCTGAGCTTAACATCAGCAGGGAAACAGGAATGTTTGTCATGATTGTCAAACCACTGCAGAGAGACCACAAAGACTGCAAGGGTCCCACTCTACAGCATACTGGCAGGGAAGAGGCTTTTCTACCCTGGTTGTATCTGAGTTTGATTAATAATAATATACAGTATTTATAAAGTGCCAACATATTACACATATGTTACACAAGTCCATAGTCATGTCACTAGCTGTCCCTCAAAGGGGCTCACAATCAAATGTCCCTACCATAGTCATATGTCTTTAATACAGTCTAAGGTCAATTTGGAGGAAGTCAATTAACCTGAATGCATGTTTTTGGAATGTGGGAGTAAACTGGAGTACTTGGAGGAAACCCATACAGACACGGGGAGAACCTGCAAACTCCATGCAGATAGTGTCCTTCCCGAGATTCTAGCCTCGGACCCAGTGCTTCAAAGGCCAGAGTGCTAGCCAGTCATTCACCGTGCTGCCCTGTACTTAGAATGTATGTAGTAGCTGCTTTAAACAATGTTCAATTGGGTTTTAGGACTTATTGCTGAGCATAGAGAGCAAACTGAATTCTGAATAATGCTTTTATTAAACCTCACACACACCATCCCACCACAAGTTTTGTTTAGGAGTAGATTATTATTATTATTATTATTAAACAGGATTTATATAGCGCCAACATATTACGCAGCGCTGTACATTAAATAGGGATTGCAAATGAAGATATTTTAAGAAAAAAAACTTACCTTATTCCTTGCTTCCACAACAACCAGGATTACCTCTTTTTTTTATTAGACTTGTCCTCCACAACCTCTTTATAAGCATCCCTGTACTGCTGGCCTTGCCTCTAACATCATCCCCAATAATGTAGGGCAGGATAATGCAGATGCTCCATCCACAGTCAGCAGAGCAGCACTTACAGTAGGAATGAGGATTAAGATAAATTTACACCTAATCTACCTCTAGACCAGCGGTGTTTTGCGGCTCTGGCCGGTGTGCGCCCAGCAGGGTCCTTCTCCTAACCCCGCTGACCATGTCCCCTGTATGGACACAACTTTTGTTGCGTCCACAGCCCTGCACTACTGCCCCCATAGGATGTTTAGCAAGCAGGTGCGAGCCTGTGATGGGCGAGTAGACAGGTATTGGCATCATCATGTCAATCTGGGGGATGTTTCTTCCCCTTGAGTGACACATGGCTCCCCGCGCATGCGCGGTAAGAATTACCTTGGTCTGTGAGGTCCGAAAGGTTGGAAACCACTGCACTAGATAGACAAAACAAGCAATTTAACACTTGCATCAGGGACAGGGACCCGCTGGATCAGTAAATAACAGTTGTACCCAAATTTTAGCTTTAACTACTTCTTAAAAGAACAGATAATTATCACTCCTATCTATAAAGAACACAGCAAAGCGACATGAATTGTTCCACAAGGTTCAGTTATATACACAGTTCCCCCTTTATGCTGACCCCATATTATCCCCCTTATGGCAAACCAATCCTTCTTCTGCTTCCCTGTAAATATTTTTGTCTTTATTTGTTTACCTTTCTTTCTACCGGATGTTGCATTGGTTAAAGAAGTTTTGTAGTGACTTTCTTTAAGTTTGGGCTAAAAAAAAAAAAAAGATTTATATAAAATAAAGTTTTATTATGTTAGGTAAATTTAACATTATTACATATTATGATTTTCCCTTAGTTTTGCTCGTTTAGCTCTTTTGTAAAAACTATTTTGTTTACTGACCTCAGTAACTCAAACTGAAATTTACATAAGTGAAAAAATCATTGCAGTGATTCCTCCCACTTCTTCCAAAATCTTCCATGGAAGTGTTAGTGAAAAGAATCAGCTTCAGTTGGATCATTAGGTAAATAACCCTAATGTGACCTGCAAAAGAAGGGAGATTATACTCCTATGTCTCACCTGTCTAAGTGTTACTATTTTCAAGAACAATCTTTACATTCAGCACATCTAGAAATGTTGTATGCCTGCACTGTGGTGCCGTGGCTCCTTCTTCTGACCTCTTATCACAGATGTGTCCTGTAGTGATGCAGAGGTCAGCAGAAGATAGTTGATGTTGTTTCGATGTGACCAATGCCCCAGCAAAGATTGGAGGAACAGGTGGCAGGACAAGTGAGTTCCCCATCTTTATTTTTTACATTTTAAAACTTATCCACCACATCCAATGATAGAACATTTTTATCTACTTCTCCAGCAGCTCACCTCTCCCTCCATTCAAGTTTCAGTCTGCACCGTGGGGTTGATTGACTAAAGGACAATAGACTGTTCACGTTGAAAAGTAAATTGTCCCTTTAAAGCAGAACAAAAGTTCACTTTTAAAAATTTGGGATCTGGCAGAGCTTTATTTCAGAAAGGGACAGGTAATGTCCTTTCTCATCCACCTGATCACTCCTAGCCCTGTCCCAGCCAATCAAGATGTCACTATTAGAAAGAGAAGATGGAAGAAGATGGCGCCCTTCTGTGGCGGAACAGGGACAGGCGGGCATAGTGGGGTTTAGTTCCGTTTTAAGTAAACGAAATGAAGTTCTGCTGACTTCAGCCATCCAGTCACGTGGAAGACAAATCTGTATGTATGTAAAATGTATGCATGATTGAATATTGTTTACTAAACTTACCGGTAGTGAATTACATTTTGCAAGATGATAATTGACCTTAATGAGTGAACAGTCTAAATTCCTTTAGTAAATTACTCCCGGTGTCATTGGCCTTCAACTCTTGTGGTATTATTGGATGCCTGTCCCCCACCATGTGCTGTTGTTCCTTCCACTGACCTGTATATCCCTACTATGTCCTGTAGTGATATAGTGATTGTAGTGATATAGTGATTGGAGCATAAAGCCAAAGCACCTGGCAGGGGACACGGGCACCTAACACTCCTGAAATATAATGATAGGTATAATGGTACTTCTCTTGCAGGGTACTACAGGTATGATATTTTAAGAGACTGACATACTCATTAAAATAGTTTGGGGTCATTTTTTATTATTTTAGTTTCCTTTTAAATTGGCTGGTGATGCTGATTTAAATTGCTGATTGCACAAATTGTGCAAACAGTACTGTCTGATGGTCCTACAGAGTATTCTATTGGTATATATTATTTTTTGACCATTTTAAGCTACAGAGCTATCATCATAAAATCTGTTAATTATAATTTGTGTGGTATACATGATACTTCTAAGAACTAAGCTGAAACGTGAATTTAGATGGCCTATAAGGCTATTCTAACCTATCCATTTATAATCATATTATGCTTTTTCTCCTTTACTAATCAGTGTAGTGATATGGATTTCCCCCTCCCACACTTCCAAGGACAGTAGGATGTCCTCTGACTGTGTTCCTACGGTTGTACTGCCCAGTCCATACAATTATATATGAATATTGATGTCTGAGTAACACTGGATGGTCTCACCAGTCATTGATCTGGTGGTAAAAACACATGTAATGCTAAGGCTGCATGTGGCTTGTGGAAAGGCAGGGGGTAGAAACTTAATTAAAGGATAATAGACATGTCCGAGGTAAATTGTGAGTATCTGGGGCAGTCCTGTGGGGACTAAGGCTGCGTACACATGTGCAATATATGTCGTATCTTTCACGATAAAAGACTGCACAATGCATGAACGAGCTGCTGTATGGAGAGGGGAGGGAGAGAACGACGACACCCTGCTGCACTCTCTCCCCTTCACTTTCATTTCGATCGTTCATGGATCCACCAGAATGGACAATGGTCGAGTGCTGTACACACACCAGATTCTCGCTCGATATCATCCCTGAGACGATTATCGGATGGGAATCGTCTGACGTGTGTATGGAGCTTTATTTATCTTTTTAGCTGTTTTTGGTAACTTTTTTCCATATATGTCCAGGACACAGCATAGTTTTTTGTTTGTATGCATATACGATATGGGAGTCAATGTGTGTGTTTTAGAACCTCCTAGAAGGCCCAATAATTTAAAAGTACCCTAATTAGAAAATAAATCAGGTGACAGACTAATACATATGAAATATTAAGTCAATAATGTTTTTGAGAAAGTTCTAGCAGGTTTCAGACTTCTCCCAAATACAATGACCATTGCCACATCCCATATTACAATATAACCAAACACAATGAGAGGGAGGAAACAAAAGACAATATTTACTACAATAAAAACAGCTTTCATATTTTTTAAAAAGACAGATTGCTGTACACAATATTTTCATACATCACTACATAAGGGCTAGCATTATCAGCATTTCCAACTTTTGTATATCACATGATGGTGGAAAGTTGTGATCATGTGATATACAAAAGTTGAAAATCCTGATTTATGTAGTGATGTATGGAATTATTGTGTACAACAATCTGCCTTTTTTAAAAATATTAAAGCTGTTTTTATTGTAGTAAATATTGTCCCAAAAGTCCCTTTCTCTCCCTCCTAATTTTCCCCATTAGACAAGCTGGTGCTAGAAGTGCTCTGCCTACTTCTTATCCAAAAAGTACGTTCAGGCTTCCTAATGGTGAAAATTTCTGTCCATAGACGTTTTCAGGCAGTCCGTCCTATATCATCTACCCCGCCTCATCAAACTCAGCCTGGTAATTGGTGTAAAGCACCAACTTTCTAATATTATTCTATAGGACAAGATGTTAAATTGATAAAATGTACAAACAATAATATTTATTTGTTATCTTCTTTGTTGCCTGAAGAAACATTTAAATTAATTATTGGAAAATCTTCAGATTGTGCAAATGACCTGGGGAGATTCTATACATCTGCTATAGGAATTGCTGATGTATACAGAATTACATATGATTGCAACTACTGGTAGTACAAGACCAGTAAAAAAATATAGCTAAGCTGATTATTTCCCTCTCCCGTTATAAATGTGTGAACTTTTCATGAATGGTGTATTTGGCCCCGATGTCACCCATTATTCTGACACCACTGGTCTGTACCCTCTCCCCTCCATTAGCCGCTGAGCATGGTGGGAATGGGTGACATGCCCCTATAGATGTGTCACTCAGGTTCAGAACATGATTTGCTCACCTGATACACCTCTTTCTCTCAAATGGTTGTTTACTGATAGGCCGAGTGCACGGCATGGAGGCGACTGATGTGGTGACAGCAAAGGTAGGATGGAAATGCTGCTCAGCTCCGTGTGCGTAAGTGACTTCTTTCTCAGAATGAATCCATGTGCCTGACTGCCAGGCAGGGAACTAAGATGACTGCACCCCTTCACATTTGCCTGTTTGCCCCATTAAATCCCCACTGCTATCTCCTGCACTGTATGCTTGTCTGCTTCCGGGGTAATCCTGCATGAATGACAAATCTCTGGAGCACAGGCTCTTCAATCTCTCCTACATTGGTTACTGATTTATTAAAGATCTTCAAGGCTGGAGAGGATACGCTTTCATCAGTGAAGCTGAGTAATCCAGCAAACCTGGAATGGAATTTGTTAGCAAGGAGAAATCCATTCCAGGTTCGCTGGATCACCCAGCTTTGCTGATGAAAGTGTATCCTCTCCAGGCTTAGAGAGTTTAAATACATCAGGCCCATAATCTACAGTTGTATGTGTATTGGTTACAAAACCACATACTATTATGATTACTGATTTGGGAACCTGTCCCCTAAAAGATGTTAAACCAATGACCCATTAGGCGTTGGAACCACTAAGTAATAAAACCCCTTCCTTTCTACCTTCTACCTTCTAAACTTTCTCCTTTTTTTTTTGTAAAGTGTGTGAAGAAGAACACTTCTGTTGCCAATAGTGACCTTTCTGCGGTGCAGAGCTGCAAATGAACAAGAACTGTTGTTACTATAAGCAAAAAGAATATTTTTGATAAAAAGCAGTATTTGCAAACATGTGCTTCACACACTTTATATTCCTGTTTTTAATTTAAAAATGGCAACAGCTCCTAAACCGACCTTTATAACCAGTAAAAAAGCCCCAGATTATAAAAATAATAATCTGCCTGCTATATATTTGTTTGGGTCAAAACAACTTTTCATGGTGGGTGCCAAACTGTAATTAGCATTTGTCATGAAACTGTAATGGATTTTTTCAATAATCATAAAATTACCAGCGCAAACACAACAACATTCACATAAACTTCCTTGTTATGTGCTGGCGGTATAATGCATGGTGGATTCCTCGCAGTGAGCAGTAACTGTAAGTTGTGGCTCTTCCCATGCAACAAAGACCACAAATTGCATCCCTTACGGTGACTGATCTGCATTTATTAAACACATCTACTAAAATACCTAGGTGTTTAATATTCTTATGAGAAAGTCATTAACAAACTTTAATGCATGCAAAACATTCTCCTGATGCAAAGCTTTCAAGTTTTTACTGAACTCATAAATTATACTGATATATGATATAAGCACTGTTTGTGTTTTCCTAACTCAGAAATAAATCATGAGATTTGATATTTTCATGTGAAACAGAACTATTATATAGCAAATATACTGTTTTTCTATGTGCTGCAATGTTTTAATTAATGTTCAGTGTTTTAGGATTCAGTATTCTAGCTGTGTAGTCATGTCCTGCAATCCTTATGCTGAGTACTCTCACCTGCAATTACTGATACCTGAAATGGATTGTTCATGATTGTTATGGGTTACATTTCTGGAATAATTCTGAGCAGCATGGTTTATGGAGAGGGGGAGGATGTCTAGGAGGCCCCCCAGTAGTATAACAATAGAAGTTGTTACTGGACAGATATTAGTAACCTGACGGGACAACTTATCCATTCTTCGTTTTCTCCCAGAAAAGATCTCGAGCCAGGTGATAAAATCTCAATTGTGTACAGACTTAAAGTCTAGAATAAAGGTTTCCAAACGGATATATGGAAACCAAAATGATGGGGATTTAAAACTGGATCTGAAATAATAACAAACACATTAAAATAGGATAGTCTAATTTTTGAGCCTAGAAAGAAAAGAAAGAAGAAGTTGGCGCCCCCTGTGGTGGAACAGGGACAGGCAGGTATAGTGAGGTTTAGTTCCGCTTTAAGTAAATGTCAAAGTTCTGCTGACTTCAGCCATCCAGTTATGTGGGGAGACCAATGTTGTTTTTTTTAGAATAATGTGCCCATGATTGGTTATTCTTCAAGTTATTCTTAAGTTCACAAAAAATACCTAAACATTCAGCACATTCAATAAACTCCATTAAATACTTCTTGCAAGATGATAATTCACCTTGATGAGTGAACTAAAATCCTTTAGTACCGTATATTACTCCCGTTGTCATTGGCCTTCAACTCTGGTGGTATTATTGGATGCCTGTACCCCCCACCATGTGCTGTTGTTCCTTCCACTGACCTGTATATCCCTACTATGTCCTGTAGTGATATAGTGATTGGAGCATAAAGCCAAATCACCTGGCAGGGGACACGGGCATGCCAGATGGAAATGGAAACATATAAACAGGATTGTCTACATTTTTAGTCTGAATAAAATTGAAGAAATCTATTTATTTATTCTAGATATCATGGAGGAATCAGACAGTAACTGGACCTCCTTTCCATGATTTGATTGCACAGATCATCTAACATTTCAGTAGCTGCAATCTCCTTGTGCACTGTTCTCCCCAGCCCATTTTTAGTCGGGTGCACCACCCAGCAAAGTTGGGTCACAATAAAGGGGCACTGGACATTTGGATCATAATACAAAGACAATTAAAAAATGGGACGTACAAAGGTGGACGGTAGAAAGCTATTATATTATAGGGTTATTGGCTATGACCATAATAACTGGGAATAGTAAATCTATTGCCCTGAGTACTTTCACCACTCGCCTACAGCTTCTCCCCACCCAGATGAAAAAAAAATATGGGGAGAATACTGCTTGTGGATTTGTGATTTATATTCATATAAATAAATATCTTAAAAGCATTATGATGTTATTTCCACTGTTCTGCCCCTAGCTATTCATAGGTAAATAAAAACAAGCTATTCACATCTTTTGACATCTTACTTGAACTTAATACAACTGACGATGATGATGATGATGATGAATTCAGCAGTCTAGTGAAGGGATTTGAGGACATATTGGGCAAACCAATAGGAGTCTGTAATAAAAGATTATAATGAACCTTTGATCCAGAAGTTTAATTTTCAAGGCTTGTGTGTGTAATGGTCTTTTTATTAACCCCTCACACCTCTGTAATAGACTTAGGGTCTTGCCCTGTGCTGCACCATCCTTGCAATACCTGAGCCGGCCTGCTCATTCTCTTCAATACTCAAACAGGTTTTAAATGCTTTTGTATTCCTTTTACCTAGTAAAGGAATTTCTTCTCAGTTGCAGCAAGGTGCTTTGCATTACTTTTGTGATCATGTTGACTTGTATAGCAGGGGTGTCAAACTCTGGCCCCCAACGTCCTTTTTTTCGGCCCCCCAAAGGAATCCAAAAGATGAACTGCAGCTGGCCCGCCGCTGCATTGAAATAGCGTGGCTACTACAATTCCCGGCATCACTCATGTCTATAGACCAGCAGGCTCTCTGCCTATGCGTGGCCCCGCATTGGACTAATTTTTAGACGCTGGGAATTTTATTAGCAGCGCTATTTTAATGAAGAGGCAGTTTCAGCGGGGCCCACTCATAGGATTTAGGTCCGCATTGGCCGCGTCTGGCATTTCCAGCACTCCCCCTCAGCTGTACTTTTCCTTGCTACTCCTAGACATGGACTTCAATGGTTGGATTTTCATAGAAGAATATTGTTATTATTATTGTTAATCTGGGCCAAAAGGTTACCATTGAAATTTAACTCTGAATGCTACAAATAGAGAAAGAGGCATAAGATTTTTTCCTAAATATTTATTTTTAAATTCTTATGCCTCTTTCTCAATTAAAAGCTTGTTCCAAATTGAATGTGAAGCAAAACCTAATGAGAAGGAAAAACTTCCTCAATTTTTTCAATAAATTTCAAGGTTGGCTCGCGACATTGTCTAAGTTTTTAATTTTGGCCCTCTGTGTATTTGAGTTTGACACCCCTGTTGAATAGGATAGAATAGCAGCCGATGCAAAACCAAGCACTCGTACATAAACTGCGCACAAATGCATGTGTACATTCTAACACGGAATACTCAGCTTTTCTATTTCAAGCATTTAACTTGATTTTCAGATTTCTTCATTTTTGTACCTTTTAGCCGCGTTTTAGTATATTATGTAGTGAGAGAATAATAATTGTGGTCGGAATTTAATGTGTATATAATACAGAGGAATGTAGTTCTGTGTGTAGCATTAAGGTAAGAAACCCCTACATGAACTACAGAGGTATAAGGCACTGCGTGTATTAGTGGCTTATGAGGCTCAGCATATAATAGAGTGGGATTGTGAATATTGTAATAATAAGGGTATAATGCACGGTATATATTTAAGGGGGATGAGACACTGGGCCTGGGCTGGAGAGGACACACTTTCATCAGTGAAACTGGGTGATCCAGCAAACTTGAAACAGATTTTGAATTTGTTAGCAAATGTTTTGAATCCTGGACCAGATCCATTGCAGGTTTGCTGGATCACCCAGCTTCACAGCGTGTCCTCCCTAGCCTTGGAGAGCTTTTACAAATCGGGGCCACTGTGTATAATATAAAGTTTTGTATGTAATAGAGATACAAAAGGAATAGAAAGTAGTGTGGTGCTGTAATAGAGATTAGACTTTCTGTATAATATAAGCATGGTGCTCAGAGTATAATGGTGAATTATAAAGCTCTGCCTGTAATAGAGAGGAATATATCACAAAGTCTGATAGAGATGCATGGGACACTGTGTGTAATAATGAGGAGTGAACTACTTCATGTAATAGAGTGCAATGAGGCACTGCATACAATCCATATACTGTATACTGTATGTAGTAGAGGGAAAGTATTCACCGTATTGAACAGAGGGGAATGATATATCATATCGGGAGAGGAACTATGAGCAATGAACACGAGAGAGGCATTAAGTGCTGTGTGTAAAAGAGAGCAATGGGACTTTTCACTGGGGACACCGATAAAGGAAGTGAGTTGTGTGTGGGCTGAAGTGCAGATCCCGCTGGTTGCATTGCTTCTGGAAAGTAAGATAGGTGTGTTGCTGTTCAGATCTCATTGATTTTTGGTTATATAGTAGGTGTGATGGTTTGGTGTCCCCCACTTTTGGCTACAACTTGCACTCACAGTGATACAGTAGACAGGTTCTCTTTTCTGTTATGTTATATAGAAGAAACATTCACCGGACAAATAGTTCTCTGTTGCCCCTTGTGCTAACAGGAGGTGAAAAACCCCCAGCTTACCCTAAAGCTATTCTCTTGTGTTGGTTCTCACAAATTATATCTAATCAAGGCGTAAAATGATTTTTGAAGCGCTTTTACATTCTATCTCAGGTGTTCACTGAAAAATGTATCTTCTTCTGCTTCGCGGAGCAGTCCTACATCCAGTGTTTTACTAATTACTTAGTGATGCTCTGCTGGATTCACTTGCCTATAATAAAGTGCACTTGCCCTATTTCAGTCTTTCAGTTATGAAATGCCAAATACAAATAAATCACCATTGCCGATTGGCAGAAATATCTTAACATCTCTTTTTTGTTACATATAAATCCTCATTCTTAGAATGTACACAACACCCTGTGTGCAATGTCTGGGTATTGCAGGTCCCTTTATTTTTGGGGTGAATTAAGCAGTGAATATTTCTGGAAATAATTCTGGGTTTGGCTTTGACCTATCTGCTGAATTATCCGTCTGTTCTTGTCCTGATGATGTTTTGTTGTATGTTTCTTATTTTGCTAAAAAAAATTAAAATTGAATTGGAACTTGCACACACACCAAAAAATGTCACCTTCCTTTACCTGTACAAAGCCCTCAACCCCTCCACAACCCGACCCCAGCGAGTCCTGCAGTCTTAGCTTCCCTCTTTCTTCCAGCGCTCTCTATTCTATCCAGCGCTCCATCTGCTTTCTTCCAGGTTCTTCTTTATGCCGCTGTGGTAAAGATGGAAAGAGAAGGGACCTCCCCAAAAAAGTAAAAAAAAACTACATATAAAATGGCCACCTTTTTATATAATGTTAAAAATGTGATAATAAGTCTACTTTAAAAGTTTTTTTGGCACAAGAACAGACAGACAGATCTCTGAATATTAAAAGGAGATTCTGTACCCTATACAAGCTCTTTAAAGACAATCACACCTTATATAAACCAACACGCAGCTTTTTAATTTTATCTTCCACATTGAATTCAAGGCATTTATGCAAAGGGGCCAAATTGTGCTGAAATTTGAAGTGTCTGGAAATGTAAACTCCGTTCCACCTGTCCCTAGTCAACAGCCCTAACCATTGCCTGTGCCATAGCTCTGCATGCCCACCATCTGCCATGTTCTGGTTAATCTCTCGGGTCTGCTGTCACTGATCACAACAGTAAAGCAAAGCCAAAGGCTGCAATCTGGGAGCGTTATACAGCCTGTATCTTGTTTTAGGGTTTCTAAGAAGGACCAGACCCTACAGAGGCCTGGCACCTTGGTGGGGTCCATATCTGATGCTAGGGATGCAGAGTGTCCATAAAGAATCTCTCATGATAACATTACTGGTAATTGGGCTTTAAAGTATAAAGAATGTTGTTTCTCGGTAGTATTATGTTATTGTATGACTTCATGTGAGATTTTATCTCGCTGGTACAACCCAGCTCATCCGGTAATCTATACATATCAATACTAAAGAGGAAATAAGTTCATGGATTCAGTCTGGTGATGGTGTGATTATTTTACTGGACCCCTTATTAACGCTCTGCTGATTGCAACAAAAACAAGGCTTGTTTTGCTAACGCGGAGTAATGTGACTCTTTTCAATCTGCTAATGTCATCACAACACCCCATCTATATGCATGGACAGGACAGGATTTTTCTTTCTCCTCTCCTTTTTATCAAGGGTGCTTTTTATACACCAGGCTCTCTTTATGATCCAGAAGTGCAGTTACAAATCACATCTATATGTACCACAAAGTGATGGACAGGCAAATTACCCGATCTGATTGTTACACACAAGAATTCTGCTTTCACTTTTGTGTTTTTTTTTTTTTAGTATAAGTATTATTAAACTGTATTGATATCTAAATCCTCACTCCTAAGTTGTTTTGTAAAGCTTTTATTGATTGCTTCTGTGGACAGGTGTCTTTTATACAGGTACTGTAACAAGCTTGGATTAGGAGCACTCCCTTACAGAGGGTTCTCCTAATCTCAGCTCCTTACCTGCATACAGGGAAGACACCTGGGAGCCTGAAATCTTGCTGGATAAAGGGGATCAAATACGTATTTCACTCATTACAATGCATATCAAGCTCTGACTTTTGAGCACTGGGTTTTTGAGGGTTCTTTTGTTGTTATTCTGTCTCTCACACCTACAATAAACCTGCCATTACAATTATAGACTGGCCAATTCTTTGTCAGAGGGCAAACGTACAAAATAAGCAGGGGATCAAATACTTCTTTCCCTTACTGTAAGTGACCCCAATGATCTGTAGGGGTGACATTCTTCCCAATGGCCAGCAATGTGAGGAATTCTTACCACTGACCATCACATTAATGTACTGTGATTGGTGGATATTGTAATGACAGCAGGGGTTCCCTGAAGACCTGAGAATCCCAAAGTTGGGAAAGATTGACCTAAAGCATTGCTATATTTAAAACCACTCTTTGGAACAATATTCCCACTCTTTTCGACAATTCCCGCCTATCCAATCACAGGTAGAAATAACATTCTTTTTATTTCCCCAAAGCTGCAGTCACATGATGCTCTAGTTTTGGGCTTTTCTTCTTCCTTCCTTGTTTCTCCTTCCCGCTATGTGACATGAACACCTCTTATTGACTGTCCAGTGATTATATTCTCTTACAATGGAGAAGAGGAATAACTTGGTGCCAGGGGATTGTTGGGGACTGGCCGGCACAGATAGTGGTGCTGAATCGGCAGTCACAGAGGAAATGGCGCTTTATTAGGTGAATAATTCTTTCTAAACAAAACACAGGAAAATGTAAAATGTGGAATGGATTTGTAGGGTGGGAGATTTTGCCCAGAGATGCTTTATATTTTCAAAAAATTCTGTAAAAGAAATAATGTCATGACTTCCATCTGTGACAATAAACACCGCTTCATGTTCATGAGAAAGTGTAAATAAAAAAAAAAACATAAGACAGAGGGGTGTTTATGGCAAAAAATAACAGTTTAGTAGTTTGTAAGGTATAGTACCATACATTAAACACTGATCTTCTACAGATCAAGGTATTAGACATTGTCATCAAAATGTGGCCCAGTAAGGCTCCAGACAATAATCATCTGGCAATAATATATACAAACTTAAAGCAGCGTAGAAAAGTTAATCGCATACGTGGACCCGTAAGTACCCGACGCGTTTCGCCAAGCAAATTCTTCGTCCGGGGTAGCTTTACATTTGCGGAGCAGTAGTGAGTACAGGATACAGTCTACATATGTTATGTAGACAACATTGTTTACGATATGTAGAGAGTAGAAGACATATATTACATATTCCAATCATTTGCTTGCACAAAATATCTTGGCGTAAAATCATAATAAGGTACATTACTGTTTATATTATTGAAGGAATCAAACCAATAGTGATATATTAATGGTTAAAAAAGACAGCATTTAAAGCAGCAAAAATAGTTTCATAGTATTGATTGATGCCAAACTTACATGATCCTAGGGAATGTTACTTCATGAATTCCTTCTATAATGCTGCATAGACTTTGAAAGCCACACACTTGTAAACACATCGGTAAGATATTTGCAGCGGGGGCAAATTGAAACATTTCTCCACCGTTGTACAACACTGCCTGAGCCGTATTATGTTCTGCAAGATTCACAAAATTCTTCTTTTCTTGTTGGAGTTCACTCTACGTATTTTTATTTGCAGGCACAAATTATGAGGACCAAAATATATAAAAGTATTTTTCTCCTTTATCCATTCATGGATAAAACTTGTCAAACTTGTATAATTCAAACTTGTATAAATGCATTTACAGCACTGCGTAATATGTTGCCGCTATATAAACCCTGTTTATTATTAATAATAATAATAATAATATATAATTTATATTAATAATTTATTTAGGTTGAGCTTTATGCAGATATGGAAAGGTTGCAAACTAAAGTAGAAATGTGTTAAATCATGAATGTATTTTTCTGACACGTTTTTTATCATTCCTGTAATCCCTGATATAGTAGCTCTGTCTGGTAGGGGAAGGGGCAGCTCTAAGAGCTACACAGGTTTGCTGCATGTTGATTTACATGCAATGGCCATACTAAGAGATAGAAAAAACATGAAGTACTGGGAACTGGTTATATTTGCTTTCTTGGTGTTGGTCAGAAAGAGATTATTTTTTAAAATATTTTAAGCCACATTTAGTAATAGCTAATGTGTTTTGGTGATTTAGAGGGTTCCCATTTATCAGGGCTTGGCAAATACCAAAGTTGATACTGGACTGATAAATAGAGGGTATTCCATGACAATAATATGGCCAGTAGCCTGGAAGGAGAGAGCAGTCCACTGAGATAATAGGCCTGATTTATAAAAGCTCTCCACGGCTAGAGAGGATACACTTTCATCTGTGAAGCTGGGTGATCTAGCAAACCTGGAATGTATCTGATGCAGCATTAAAACACTTGAAAACAAATAGAAAATGGCTTTTAAGAATTCCCTTCTAGGATTGTTGGATTACTGATGAAAATGTATCCTTCAATAAATCAGGCCCAATGAACCTGTTGCTGCTCCATCACTGTCCAATCACAGGCTGTAAATGGGGAAGTGATTGGGTTGTATTGATTAACTGGAGCAGAGTTGATAGGGCTGTGTAAATCTCAGGAAATGACAGGAATACAAGTTATTAGTACACAAATCGTCTATACAACCTGTAGTTGTTTGCTTGTAGTAAATGTCACACACAGGCCAGTGTGTGTGTGTGTGAATACCAGCTGTATGTGAATCTGCAGTGTGGTTTGCAGAGGCGGACACAAGCTATGGAGGACCTTTGTGCAAACTTACGGCTTGGGCCCCTTTACATTGCACATAATTGCTGCCCTGTCCAAATGCCATCCTATCCCGATTTATTGGTATCTAAAGACACCGAACAGAAATATATTTATTTCTAAGGCTGAGTAAACATGTGCAATAATTGTCGTTGGATCTTTAACGATCCTTTCCAATGACAAAAGACTGCACAATGCACGAACGAGCGCTGTACATACAACGCGCTCTGCTCTATGCTTTACAACGGAGCGGCTCCCCGCTGCACTCTCTCCCCTTCACTTTCATTACGATTGTTCGTGGATCTACCTGGATGGACAACAAGTGCTGTACACACACCAGATTCTCATCCGATATCAGCCCTGAGGCGAATATCAAACGAGAATCATTTTATATGTGCATGTAGCCTAAGATTGCTTCAACCTTCCTGAACACAATCCTTCGATTTATGATAGACTCATCTGACATACATTGTCCCTGCCTTACCCTCTGCACAATTTGTCTTCTTGCCACCATACCACAGGGTTATTTTTCCCTTACAAACCAGCATGGCCGTTTCTCCCAGAATATACACAAGGCCAAGGTTATAAGATGCAGATAACTTAAGGAGGCACCAAAATGGCATCTTGTTCTCAGCACCTGCTCCCCTCTCATTAGCTTCTCTTCTCCGGTGCTCAAATGAGTCAGCTTTGCCTGGGGCTCCGCAGTGTATATGGAATTGCTGAGTCTGTGCAAAGATGTGATGACATCTTGCTTTATACTCATCACTCCAGTGTCACCTTTTAGTTACCCAAGGTGGGCTGGCTAATCATAGTAAAATCTGTAAGCCCAGTGTCATTTGCAGCACAGTTGGTTTTACTTCTCTATTGCCCCGTCCCATATAGTAAGCCAGCTTTATTTTCCTGTGCACAGGGTCACGTAACTCCATGACCGCATAACTGTCGGACGGCAGTGCTGTCCCAGGATGCCATCCGATCAGAGATGCTGAGAGTGTGATGCTCATTCAGAGTGACAGCTGAGCTCCATCACCTGACAGAGATTTGATTGGCTGGGATCAGTCACCTGATTATGGGAACAGATGGTCAGACGCCCTGCGTTCACAACTCCTGTGTCCTATTTGTTTCTTTATATATATACCATATAGATATCGTGTAGTACATATGTGTACACATCTAAATGCCCTGTTCACTAACTAACAATTATATCCCGGGCCGTGTGTGATTGGTGTTGTATCATAGTTGGGTTTTTTTTTTACCATTTCTGTACTTTTTTTTCTTTGTAGTTCAAGAACATAAAGCAGAATATTGCTTCTAGAATGTAGAATAAGCATGTTGTTATTTGGCTGTTTCATCACAACAGCCTCTCCAAATCCCTCTATCTCCCAATTATCCCTCTGGTAGGTCTGATCTATATACTTGTTTCTCAACATTTTTAACATAGGGGAACCCTTAAAATAATGAATGCCTCTTACATTGCTGGCCATTGGGAAGAATGTCATCCTTACAGATAGCCAAAAAGATCATTGGAGTCACTTAAACTGACCCAAGAGGCACAAATTGCTCAGTGTTTGTCAACCTTTTAACATGGGGAGACTACCAATTATTATATTCACTATATACTATATTCACAACGCAAAGGATATTTTTGTTTGGTTGACAGTGGGAGGAATTACTTCTACTTGCCAACTATAGGGTAGAATGTTACCCTTACAGATAGCCAAAATGATCATTGGGGGTCAGTTAAACTAACCTGATAGTTGCAAACTGCTCATAGGAAGCTGCTTAAGGAACCCTCTCTGGAGGAATTCTAGTTGAGTAACATGGCACTACACTATCCTTTTCTGACCTTTGTAACAGGGGGAACCCATTAAATAACTTTCAGGTACTTGGGGAACCTCTGCTAGTTACTATATCAACACTTCACATAAAATAAGTGTGGTGGTCAGTGGGAAGAATTCCACCGACATTGCTGGCCATTGGGAAGCATGTCACCCTTACAGATAGCCAGAATGATCATTGGGGTCGCTTTAATTTGACCTGAGAATCATAAATTGCTCAAGGAACCCGTAGGAGGAACCCTGGTTGGGAAAAATGTTTATATTTTCTAATGGTTCTAATAAATATATTTTCTATTACAACTTATAGAAGATAAAGGCAGGGAATATAAACGGTGAACTCTTGCTTTTTTATCTTTATTCTGGTATTATTATTATTATTATACAGTATTTATATAGCGCCATCATATTACGCAGCGCTGTACAAAGTCCATAGTCATGTCACTAACTGTCCCTCAAAGGAGCTCACAATCTAATGTCCCTACCATAGTGATATGTCATTAATGTAGTCTAAGGTCAATTTAGGGGGAAACCAATTAATCCTATTGCATGTTTTTGGGATGTGGGAGGAAACCGGAGTACCCGGAGGAAACCCACGCAGACACGGGGAGAACCTGCAAACTCCATGCAGATAGTGTCCTGGCTGGGATTCGAACCTAGGACCTAGCACTGCAAAGGCCGGAGTGCTAACCCCTGAGCCACCGTGCTGCCCAGGTATTTCTGAGCACCCCAAACTTTCTCAGCAATCCAACACAATGCCCCCTTACTCTCTATACACCCAACCTTGTATTAGCTGCAAAAGGCCACATTAATGTTATTATTGTTCTGATCGCCTATAGATTATTGCACTCGTTGTTTACAGATGTCAGCAGAATAGAAACATGGTAGCAAAGTATTTCCAGTGTTTGCATTAGGTATCAATTTTTCTAATGTGAGCATCTTGACAAATGTATCCTTTGCTGGTGGAATCTGAAGAGTATTTGCATTATAAACAGAGCAAAAAACTGACAAAAATTGGGACTTTAACAGCACAATAGATAAAATATAAAAACTCTATTGATACACACAATAGTGCAAGCCAAAAATTGCAGCATAATACAGCAAATTAAAAACACTCCATCCAGATTGGTGTGGTATGAAGCAATATGCACAATGAACAGTCTCACAGTTTTAGCTTTATTTGATTCAACGCGTTTCGCGGATATTTACGTCCGCTTTATCGGGAATCAGTTTAAAGATCTTTAATATCAAAACAGACCATATTCAGACAGAAAAGAATATTGTTCAATTCACATTAATAATCATATGTACATTTCATATTAGTGATCAATTTTCACAATAAACACAGTTCGCATATTACCTTAAATCCAAAATGAACAGTATGTCCTTGATTTTTGCATTACCTGGTGATCTTTTCCCTCTGACAAGGTTGGGAAGGTTAGGTTGGGTTGTTAGGTTAAAGCTTGACTTCACACTCATGTCATTTGTTTCTATCACAGGTATTCTGCACATTTTCACATTCTGTATATTTTTGACTCTCTGCAGATTCAGGCTGTGTTACTTTGCACGTGGCACTGTAATAAAATCTGCTAGGATAGAACAGTGTTAACTACAGGGAGCAGGATGTTATTTTTAAGATCCCTAGCTGAACATGTGTCTCCATCCTAGTAATTACCGCACAGGCAACTGGTCCAGGGGGGGGGGGGGTACGTTCCATGGAGGAGGCTGTGCAGGGTAGCTTGCCGCACAGTGCTTTCGTATGTTGAATATTTTGGTATTACAGGGTCCCTCTGTAAGTTCTGATTCTTGTCCAATACTTTGCAGATTCCCCCTCCCACTCAGAGTGTCTGGTAGGAATGCCAATTCTGGCTTTGCTTCCCACATCTCTCTCAATTCTGCACATGCTCAGCTCACATTGTCAGCAGAGGAGCTTTGCTGTACAGCTCTAGAGAGAGAAGAGGAAGAGTGTGAGAGGACAAGAGGGGACATATACATTACCAAGCAGGCCTGGCATTCGCCTAATTTTATCCAATATGCCCTGGAACCTAGACAGCTGGGACTGGGCAGGCTGTGATGTGCCCATTGCCCGAGCATCTCTGCACTAATGAAAGGGTTCAGGCTTGTCTGGTAAGCAGAGACGCCAGTCATTCTTCTCACCTTTCCAGCACCTTATCCCCCCATTCCTGACGTAGTGCTCCTGTATGATTTGGAAGTTGGTTTCTGGTTACTCATTTTCTGCAGCACTTACTGTGAGAGTCCATTGCCAGACTGCAGCTGTCAGGAGCTCATTCATGGACTGAAGAGACGCACTGTGGGCAGCTCCTGGGATGAACGCAGGATGGCTTTCAGGTTTCTCATCCTCTGTCTGCCTCATCCCCTCTTAGTGTAGCTCATGTACTTCACAAAAACTAATGAGTCCCCAGGCTGTCCTGGTAGTTTCTCATCACCACTTTACCTTAGTCTTCCTTTTTGTTGATAGCTTTGAGCAGATCAGGCAACTTATCCCTCTCGCTGTTGTAAAACTACAAGAAATCTTGGGCTTTGCAGTTCCACATCAGCCAAAGGGTCCCAAGTTGCCTAAGCTCATTTTAGAATATATACGTTTCCCTTTTCAAATAGTCACGTTAGTGCTAATGCAAAACTGCTATGTCTGCTATGCACCCCTTGTAGTAGTCTGGTATAATGTTTTTGTCTGATGTATGCATTACGGTTTGCTTTGGTGCCACCACTGATCTGCCAGGCCATAGAATGCAGTTGGGGACAAGAATTCTCTTTAGGGAGAATGTGTTTTTTTAGGATGAAAAGATTTTACATGCAGGAAAATATTATCTATAAAGTTTCTAAATATCTGCTGAGAAACATCTAACTGCAGTTAGTAGTATTGTCTGCATACAGGCATGATCACAAAGCTTTGACTCCCCTGCAGTCACTGCGAGGAGCTCTGCAACTATTAACAAGAGTGTCAGATATTACGCACAAATCCAAAGTCTAATATCATTCAGTCATATGAATTAAAATATATTTGTTCTAAATAAAGCACATTCTGCATGGTGGAAAAACTGGCCCCATAGTACTTTCCTATATGATGAGCGTTTGATAAATGAAATGTATTTGTGCCGGTAACATGTGTTGTGTAGCGCTACACCGTGTTCCTTGTTGGCTATGTGGATGTATTGCTGTGCATTGTTTCTTGTGTATATTGTTAGTTATCTATTTATAGGCTAGAAGTATTACCAAGTAGAGTACTGGGATACCAAAATATTAAATAGTATTAGGTGATTACCTCTGTGATTATTGGTGTAAGTAGTTAAATCCTCATAGGCTGATGTCTATTGCTAGTAGTGTGTAGTTTTACTTTTTGTCTCTTGGATGCAGGTAAGTGTACCTTTTGTATTCCTTCTTTATATAATGACTTCAATAATTACTGATCTCATTATTAGAAGACTGTAGGTCAGCTTATGAAGGGCTAGAACTAGAGCAACGGCCTAGCAAAAAGCTGAATTCTCTGTCACGTTGGTCCAGCTATGGCTATCGGCATCATGCACAGGGGACAGGGACACTTTTTCAATGTTGGCTATGCGTCTATTGGAAGAAGACAATTTTGAGAGTTCTTATACAGAAGATGCCACCTTGTTTTTGGCTTTGAAGTCTATTTATTATATAGCATAGTGGAGGTATTTTTGCATGCTGCATGCCATGGTCTACCCGTGTGGCAAGAAGTGAGAGAGCACTGAGGCTGTAGGATGCCATCTGTAGTCAGAGCCTGTAATCCTCTTAACATTTATCCTGCTTCCTTTTCACCCTCCCTCGGACCTTCAGGATTAATATAGTCATTCACCCATCCCATCCTCCACCCACTTTTCTAGAACTTACAGGGTAACTCGGCCTCGCTGTACCTATAACACAAAGGTGCAATATTACCTAGGTCTTCACTGCCATGCAGGGTTAACAGTGTCTATATAGCCAGTTCAATCCTGGATTGTCTTATGCAAATGTAATGTCCATTCAGGATAGCACTTGGCTTAACCCAGTAACTTGCTCCAGCAAATGAGTTTAGAGATTAAAGCATTAGTTTGTTTTACACATGTTGTCTACTATATCCTTTGGGCAATTACCATGTTAGTGTTTAACTAGAAATCAGGTTTAGACTTTACAAAGTAGTTGACAGCTTCACCTGATTTCCAAGGTTCTTTTCTGCATATTTGTGTTCTTGTATAATATAAAGCACAAAAGAAACTTGCCACCCAATCCTGGGTCAAAGTAGGTTGTACATCAATCTAAACTTATTACAAAGACAAAGAAAGATTGTATGATCAATAAATCTGTTTAACATATGGAGCGTGATTTATTAAAGCTCTCCAAGGCTGGAGAGGATACACTTTCATCTGTGAAGCTGGGTGATCCAGCAAACCTGGAATGGATCTGGTCCAGAATTGAGAACAAAAAAATTTTTCTTACGAAATCCCTTTTAGGTTTGCTGGATCGCACAGCTTCACTGATGAAAGTGTATCCTTTCCAGCCTTGGAGAGCGTTAATAAATCAGGTCCATAGTTGTAAATACAATCTTAATCTCTTAATCATCAGTCCAGTATCAATTATGTCCATACAGACAAATACCCAAAGGATGTCATCAGTGTGGTTGAATTCCTAAATCCTAGTTACCCAATGTGTTTCGCACACGGCTTCGTCGGGGGATATGGGAATATTAGAAATACAAGCCAGCTTGTGTGATATAACAAATTAGTTTGGATCAGCTTTCAAAGAGATTGGCTTAGAGAAGGAAGTCAGTTTGAATGAGGTATTGAATTCTTGAGGGAATATGGAAGTGTCTGGGTGGCATCGATACCATCCAGGGGGGCTCGTCTAAAACGAATGTTGGTCCCCCAATGCTATATGTGTGTAGGGAACCTTTGACGCCTCCTTCCAAGACTCAAGCAGAAAATATTCTGAATATAAAAATATTCCAAAAATATTTGGCTGCTGTGGTTCCGATCTGGGCTAACAAAATTTGTTGTACTAGTTACTGTCGCTCTTCTCCATAGTCATCTCCCATATGGTTATATATTTGTCCTCTGTGAGTTGGGTTGCTGTAGAAGACACCAGCAGGAATAATTATGTTTATTTAATTTAAACACACAAGGGGACTGAGTACCAAGCTAACACCAAAACGATTGGCAAAGTTTCTTTCTTTTAATAATAAGTATGATTGGCCTAGTGCATCTTTGTATGCAATCCCATTGGAGGACCTGGAAGCGGACAATGTCTTGTGTCCAATGAAGAGGATGCTCTGGGTACTGCAGTCCCTAAAATAAAGATTGGAGGTAAGTTTACCATTTCTTCTCTATAGGATTTTGTGACAGGGTCCTTTAAGAAGAGTTTTTAGGGGTAATAGCCCAGAATTAGATTCTGATTATTGGTAGGAAGAAAACCCTGTTAGGACAATAGAGATTTATTATTAGGATAAACTGAGTCAAAGTGTTTTATAATCTTTCAGCATTAGGTGCAATGGGATATTTCAGGTAGTAGGAAAAGTGGTGAATAACACACATGACCTGATTTATTAAAGCTTTCCAAGACTGGAGAGAATACACTTAACCTGGCTGATCCAACAAACCCTAAATGGATTTCTTAAAAGTCATCTGCTATTTGTTTTCAAATGTTTTCAATTCTGGACCAGATGTATTCCATGTTTGCTGGATCAACCAGGTTCACTGTCGAAAGTGTATCCTCTCCAGCCTTGGAGAGCTTTAATAAATCAGGCCTATTATCTCAGTGGACTGCTCTTTCCTCTAAGGCTACTGGCCATAATATTGTTCTAGAATACCCTCTATTTATCACACATTAGCTATTACTAAGAAACTGGGTAATCCAGCAAACTTGGAGTGGATCTGGTCCAGGGCCGGAAACATTTGCTAACAAATAGCAAATGACATGAGAAATCCATTCCAGGTTTGCTGGATGACTCAGCTTCACCGATTAAAGTGTATTCTCTCCAGTCTTGGAGCGCTTTAATAAATTAGGCCTACAGTGTCATTACCCAGTGCTGAGGTCATCTTGTAAAGAAAAAGAACAGTTTTGGGCAGCTCCAGATTGAAGGTAAGTATACCAAGCCATGTAAGATGTTTTTTTACATTTTACATTGACTGGAGGCTCATTTTTAAAAAAAAAAAAATGCCCAGAGCTGTAATCTAATACTTGGCAACCTACAGCCGTTTGTGGTGATCCTTGTCCTTTGCTTTGATTGTAGCTAAACTACACATCAGTCCAGACACAAGCTGTAATTACCAAGCTTTTCTCTACAAAAATGTTATTCGGGTGCATCTAACAACACCCTTCATGTGGTTGAGGTACTGACGGTGCTTGTGGTGCATCCGCGTTCTCCTCTACACATCCAGTTATATTTTTAGTTGGTGACAACTTTAATTATCTGTATTTTTATGTCAAAGTGTTATTTTGATACACATTTTACCGTTTCCAAAATAGTTATATTTACAGGAGAGGGAACGCTGAATATGGGATTTGTTTCATGTTTAGTACATTTTGTGTCTTCTTTTATATTTTCAAGGTCTTTGGGAGGAATTTGCAGCAATTGCAATTAATTAAAGGATACGTTTTGTTTCAGAATGAATTTCATTTGCTTGAATAGCCACAAGCTTGTAACCTTCTTCTTGAATTAATTATTCTCTGCATTGCCCAGACTATATGGGGTTGTACAGGATTTCCTTATTTCTAGTACCCAGGGTTTCTCTACCTTTTTAACATGGGAAAACATTTGAAATAACTTTCTGGTCTTCAGGGAACCCCTTCTATAACACTGGGGAACAATTTGGAACAAATTTTTTGTTGACTTAGTGATTTACACTAAAATAGGTATGCTGATTCTGAAAGTGCAGTTAGTTTTCTCCTATCACGTCAGGTTTTTTCACTACCGCTTATATTAATGTGATTACTGTAACATGGATTTGTATAGGCTATTCATTTACACGTAAGACGTAAATGTGGTCAGAGGTTGTGCGCTGCTCTACGTAATAAATGAGCAAAATTTATTTTTCTACTTACACACGTATTTCATTTCTTTCAGATCATGTCTGGCTCTGCTGTTTTTCGTCGTAAGTGCCTATGCAACCCTGATTCATTTTGTTATATCTGTGGCAGTTTCACCATTCCCAGTCAAAAGGCGAGCATCAGCACATTTGTAGAGCAAGCCTATTTGGCATATTTCAGAGTTAAACTTTGTGATCAAAGTCTTGGGCCCCTCATAAGGTGTGCAAACAGTGTGTCCAGGGTTTACAGATGTGGACAAAGGGAACACGTGATAAGATACCATTTTGTATACCTATGGTTTGGCAAGAGCCAGGAGATCATTTCAATGACTGTTACTTTTGTATAGTGAAAACTTCAGGATATAACAAGAAAAATAAATGTAACATCGAGTATCCTAGTCAACCATCGGCTATACGCCCAAAGGCTCATTCAGATTCAGGTTTTTATTACACTACCCTCTCTTGAGGAACATGATTATGGTGATGAACTAGGTGACAACAATGATGAAGAGTTTGCAATGGAAGAGGACTCTGTTCGAAAGGGATTTGATCAGCATGAGTTGAGTGATTTGGCACGTGATTTGGGACTATCAAAGAAGGCTTCAGAACTTCTAGCATCAAGACTTGGTGAGAAAAACTTACTTGAAAAAGGAACGAAGGTATCGTACTTTTGAACCAAAAAAATTGCATTTCAGCAGTACTTTAGAACTGACAGTGGCTTTGTGTATTGCCATAACATACCTGGTTTAATGAAGGAATTGGGAATTCCAATCAATAACCCAACTGAATGGCGACTATTCATCGATAGCTCAAAGCGGAGCTTAAAGTGTGGCCTCCTTCACAAATATATTTAAGTCAGTCCCAATTGGCCATTCAGTTTCTCTTTGTGAAGAATATGCAGACATAAAGAGAGTCACTGAGTTGTTGCAATATCACCAACACAATTGGGTCATCTGTGGTATGCTCCCTTTTTGGTCAGCAATGCGGATACACCAAGTATCCCTGTTATCTGTGCATGTGGGACAGCGGAGCTCCTGAGAGGCATTGGGTGGAAAGGAATTGGTCTCCAAGATCTGCTCTAAAACTAGCTGATCCAAACATTCTACATGAGCCACTTGTTGATAGAAAGAATATTATATTTTCGCCTCTGCACATGGAACTGTGTCTGATGAAGCAGTTTGTTAAAGCTTTGCCAACTGAAGGAGAATGTTTCAAGTACCTCATTTTGGCATTTCCTAGCCGGTCATTTGAAAAAAATAAAGGCCGGTGTGTTTGATGGTCCACAGAATCGGCAGCTCATCAAAGATGAACATTTCATCAGGACAATGTCAGAAGTTGAAAAAAATGCTTGGTTATCATTCAAAGCCATTGCCAAGGACTTTCTTGGAAACACACGAGCAAATAATTACACAGAAATTGTCCAGAAACTCTTGGAGAGTTACAAAATGCTTGGTTGCATTATGAGCATCAAGGTGCATTTTCTGCAAAGCCATCTTTCTAACTTCCCGGAAAACCTTGGTGCAGTCAGTGATGAGCAAAGTGAATGATTCCACCAAGATTTGAAGGTCATGGAAGGACGGTATCGGGGTAGATAGGATGTACATATGATGGCTGACTATTGTTGGAGCATCCGGCGGGATTGTCCTAACACTGAACACTCCAGGAAAAGCTATAAGCGTAAATTTTTACCTTAGCCTCTTACCCGATTATTTTTCAAATGTTTTACTGTAAATAAAATTGTCGTAAAGTAACAATAAATCCTTTGTATGAACAAAAGAAATGTAAATAAACAGTACATTCAAGTTATTATTTCTTTATTTTATTAATTGTATGTAAAATTTGTATGTTTTTTGTAAAACCTGGACGGTACCCTGTATCGTAAAAACTGAATGTGATAGCAAAATTGGGTAATTTCTGGATTCACCATCCAAAAATTGGTAAAAAAAACAAGTGTAAGATCTAACTCAACAAAAAATGCGTTCCCCAGTGTAATTACTTTATCCACAGCTCACAGTACATTAGTGTGCTGGTTAGTGGGAAGAATGCCTCTTACATTGCTGGCCATTGGAAAAATGTCGCCCTTACAGATAGCCGAAAAGATCATTTAGACTGACTGCTCATTGCTCAAGGAACCCTTAGCAACCTGTGGAAGAACCTAAGTTGAGAAGCCTTGGTGTAACCAGTGAGAAGGTTTAGGATGGGTTTGTACTCAGTTTGGATGGACATACTTTTGTTAGGGGAGTTTTTAGGAGATTGGCTCAATGTGTTTGGTTCTTGGATTTATCAATATGTAGATTGGAGGAACTGAAGGAAGTGTTCTGTAGCCAGCAGAAGTGCATTGGGCAAGACAGGAACAGGAATTTATGAACTTACTGGTATTTTTTCACTAACCAAGCAAAAATAACAAAATACTGTTATTAGTGATTTTAATGTTACTGCACCATGCAGGCGTTATTGTGTTTATTATTACTAATTATTATTAATATTACACAGTATTTATATAGCGCTGACATATTACACAACACTGTACAAAGTCCCTCAAAGGAGCTCACAATCTAATGTCCCTACCATAGTCATATCTTTTAATACAGTCCAAGGACAATTTTGAGGGGAAGACAATTGACCCAACTGCATGTTTTTGGAATGGGGGAGGAAACTCGCACAAACATTGGGAGAACCTGCAAACTCCATGCAGAAAATGCCTTTGCTGAGGATTGAATCTAGGACCTACCGCTGCAAAGGCCAGAGTGCTAACCCCTAAAACCACCATAATGCCGATTTGCTGCAATGCACCACATATATCTGTGCCATTGGCAGTGTGATGTGCTACATATAAATGGAGCACAACCTATTTTTCCATGTGTGGATGTGCATTACGGCCTTTTCACGGATGTGAATGAGACCTAACAGTCCAGTGCAAGAATCTGGTCATTATACCATATATAGATA
Source organism: Pyxicephalus adspersus (assembly GCF_032062135.1). Taxonomy (NCBI): domain Eukaryota; kingdom Metazoa; phylum Chordata; class Amphibia; order Anura; family Pyxicephalidae; genus Pyxicephalus; species Pyxicephalus adspersus. The sequence continues at coordinate 54,260,231 of NC_092868.1, forward strand.
TCATTTTTTGATAAGCTTTTTTTTACATTAGGCTGATACATTTCACATCACATGTAAAACGAATTAAAATTTTAGATGGTAAATGTTTAAAAGGTCTTCTTTTATAGAAACATGGAACTTCCATTGACATCAGAAATATAAGCCAAATAAAAAAGATGGGGCCAGCTACATTTTTTAAGTAGAATGCTATGTGAAATATTCAGCTTCCCCAATTTTTAATTGAAAATAAAAAAATTGGCTTTTGATACAATATTTCATTAATGACACTGTCCATGCAATGTTACAATGTGGTTCAGTGCCCAGTGACTTCCAACCAACATCTGTGGGCCAAGGCTGCCCTACATTTACCCCCTTGGGCTCACAATACTCCTGGGTTATGTGGCTCCACATGTAAGGACCACTTGGTGCTGCCACTAAGTAAAAAGTTTAATTTAACATTCTTATAGGGTAAGTGAAGAAAGTCCTGCATTGCTATGTCTATAGGTATGGGAAACCTGCATGAACATAATTCAGCCATATGAGGGAAGGGAGCTTCTGGAAGAGCAGGCATGGGAAGGGTGGTTCATGTGCTTTAGGTGATTTGAAGGATTTGCCTACCCTGGTGTTAAACTGCCATAGACATTGGACCTGATTGATTAAAGCTTTCCAAGGCTGGAGAGGATACACTTTCATCAGTGAAGCTGGGTGATCCAGCAAACCTGGAATGGATCTGCTCCAGGATTCAAAACATTTGCTTGCAAAAGAAATCCATTCCAGGTTTGCTGGATCGCCCAGCTTCACTGATGAAAGTATATAATCTCCAGCCTTGGTGAGCTTTAATAAACCAGGCCCATGAAGTTTGCCTGATTCGACCCAAAATTCAGCCAAACCGGCTGACGTCTAATAACATCTTGAGTTTGCATGTTAAGTAAATGGCAGAACTGAACAATAAAATGTAATGGGAAGCAGAGAATGGATTATGTCTGATGTCATTAATTCTGTGCTTGTATCCAGAACTGAACTGTCTCATCACAGGACACTAAAAACAAACACAACTACAGAGAGAACATTAAAAAATAATTGTACATTGTGGTTACCATCAAGAAAACATTACAGAACCTTCTGAATCCCAGAACTGAGATTCTTTGAATTCTGAATGTTCATGTTTAAAGTTTAGGAGATTTTTTTTTTTACCCAACGTCTTTAAATTTAATTTTTTTTATATGTACCCGTTTATTTAAGGGTATGCTTGTATAGAACCCAAAGTGTGGCTCACTTTGTTTCAAGTACTCCAGGGTACCCTAATCTTTTTATTATTATTATTATTATTATTATTAATATTATTTTATAGCAAATATATATAGTATATATATTTATGTTATGATGGTATTTATAAGAAATACCCCCTGGAGCCATCTAAGTGACCCCGCGCTCTACTAATATTACTTTAATTATTATTAATATTATTATTATTATTATTATTATTATTAAAAAAGGATATGTACAGCGCTGACATATTAACCCAGGGCTGTACATTAAATAGGGGTTTCAAATGGCAGACAGATACAGACAGTGACACAGGAGAAGGTGAGGCCCCGAAGAGCTTACAATCTAGGAGGTGGAGGAAGTATCACACAATAGGAGGAGATATGGAATGATGGGGAGTAGTGAGCAATTTAGCCAACAGAAGAAGACGGGTAGGGGAGGTTGAAGCGTTGGGTTTTGAGTTCTCTTTTAAATGAGCAGAAAGTAAGAGCAAGCCAAATAGGACGAGGAAGACCATTCCAGAGAGTCGGGGCAGCTCTAGAAAAGTCTTGGAGCCGTGCGTGTGATGAGGTTATGAGTGAGGAAGTCATTAGTAGGTCATTGGAGGAGCGGAGAGAGCAGCAAGGGGAGTATTTTTCTATCAGATCAGAAAGGTAAGTGGGACACGAACTGTGAAGGCAAAGCACAGGAGCTTGGATTTGATTCTAAGGTGAAATGGAAGCCAATGAAGAGAACTACGAAGAGAGGAAGCAGAAGAGGTTGGAAATATATAAATGAGGTTCAGCTGCAGTGTCTGTGAGTTCTTGATAGAAAATAGATTGTCTGGACTGTCAAATATGGTGTATATCAGTGTTTTATAACATGGGGAATCCCTTAAAATAACTTTCAGGTCTTAAGGAAACCTCTTCTATAATTTCTATATTCACAGCTCACAGTATATTAGTATGGGGATCAGTGGGGAAAATTCCTCCTACATTGCTGGCCATTGGGAAGAATGTCACCCTTACAGATAGCCAAAAACATCATTGGTGTCAGGGGTGTCCAACCTGAAAGATACAAACTGCTCAAGAAAGCCCTAGCAACCTCTGGAGGAACCTTATTATTCGTCAAATCATCAATTCATTTCATACATTAAATCCTTTTATCATGTACCCACTTTTTTCTCTATAAGGTCTCTGGAGAAGCTTTTGGTTGGGCGTTGTACTGTGATTGTTGTGTCTGGGTTTTGTTGGATTGTCCTAGTTTGATCTGTACAGACAATGCCAGCTTAAACAATCGTGGAAGATAAATTGATTGGTTGAGTTGGATCTTCCTGGTGTTTATTGTTGATCTTCCAATATAAGAGCAGCACAGGGGCACAATGAGCTTCATTAAAAGGTTTCTGAACTTTTACAATTGATGAATATTAAAAACATCATTTAATCTCCATCTCCTATCTGTATGCATCTCAGATGATTACCAGCACCCTACACAGCAGACAAATACATTGTAACCCTTTATGACCACTACAGAAACATTGGGAAGGGTTAGAGCCATGTCAGATATTTTTGTGATCTGTGGGGAGATTTCTTCTCACTTCCTATCAGGACAGAAGGTGAAGGAAATCTCTGCAATGAGGACACAGAAAGCAGCTCATTCATATCTGAGGGGAGAAGGGTTAGATGATTATTTTATGATGATGATTATTATTAGTATTATTATTAATAATAATAAACAGTATTTATATGGCGCCTACATGTTATTCTGTGTTTTATATTAAATCTGTTATATTACTTTTAGTTTATTCATGCCATTTCTTGTACAGGGACAGGATGTTAAGGAATATCTACCTAATGATAGATAGAGATAAAGACCTGGCCATAATATCATCTTTTCTTTACTTTATTGCTGTACAGAAATCTTTTTTTTTCAGGTTCACATGAGGTCACTGCACATAATAATACATAAGAATCTTTGTGTGTATGACTGTAGGGATGAGAATTGTATCACAGGAGAGAATGTGATTGTATGAAATGATTCTTATATGTGGCCATTGGGTGTTTTCATGTTAGGTGCAGCTTACATAGTAATATGGCAGTCCAACCCTTCCAGGTGTTAGTTACTTCTCGCTGTGATCACAATACTCCTCCTGACAATGCCTCCATCTCATTTCTTATTCAGAAGGACAGAGCCATCTTTGTTCAGGCATCATGCAGAGTCATCATTTACTTCCTGGACTGCAATGCTGGCCCAGAGGTGACCCAAGCATGCCAATCCCGGTGTCTGTGCAGACCTCTCATTCCATGACATGGAGTCCGATCACTAAGGCAGCATACACACATAAAAGTTTAATTGCTGGAAATGATCTTTCATGATCTTTCTCAGTGGCAGATGAATGAACAAGCCTGTTCTGTTCTATGAAAAGTGAAGGGGAAAGGACGAGCGAGCAGCACCCCATTGTGCTCTCCTTCCTTGACTTGTATGGCGGTTGTTCCCCAATGCTCATTCATGGATCCGTCCTGACACATGTCAGATTCTTGCCTGAAACAAGCACAACTGCGATATTCATCTGACGTGTGTGGATAGCTTAAGAGTAAAAGGAGACTGAGGAAATGCTTCCTTTGCCTGCAGGAGACTGACAACATCTCACCCCAGGCAAAGTCACTGTACTCACGGCAAGCTGTTAGCCATAAAACACATTTTGTGAAATGTTGAAGGCCCATTCACACATATGCGCATGCATTCCTACGCACTGTCATACCATGCAATGCATTAGGCATTCCAGTTACTTTTCTGCAGAAAAAAACATGATGACCTATTTAGGCCTCACTTAGGGAGCTGAGAAGGTGCAATGGGATGCCTTTAAGAACAAATGGCACCCCATCATACAAAGCACACTATTGTCCTAGTAATTAAAAGAAACTATTAATTTTAATATACAGTATTGATATAGCACTGACATATTACGCAGTGCTGTACAAAGTCCATAGTCATGTTACTAACTGTCTGTCAAAGCTAATCTAATGTCCCTACCATAGTCATATGTCTTTATTATAGTCTAAGGTCAATTTTAGGGGGAAGCCAATTAACCTAACTGCATGTTTTTGGAATGTGGGCGGAAACCGGAGTACCCAAACACTGGGAGAACCTACAAACTCCATGCAGATAATGTCCTGGCCGAGATTCCAATCTGGGACCTAGCACTGCAAAGCTAGAGTGCTAACCACTGAGCCACTGGACTGATTGGTTGCTGTGGGTTAGTGTGCACCAGATTTCCATGTAAAAGTTTGCCCCATGTCATATATGAAGTTGTTGTATTGCTTTGGGATGTGGCTTGCAGTCATACTTTGTGTTTGCTATGTGAGCCACCCGGCTCAGTGATTAGATGCTGCTGAATGCTGCATTGACAGTCACTCCTCCTCAGGCCAGATAGGAGGAGGCTGCTGAGCCTGATCTCTATGTTGGTGCAGTTATCTGCACAGGTGTGAGGGTCACATGACTGCCCGCACATCACTCTGCATGGCTGTGCATTGAAGGGCAGCGATGGAGGACAGGCTCCCAGCAAAGGGCAGGAAATCTAGAAGTCCAGGATGCCTGGAAATGAAAGGGGAGAAGCCATATGTGTTCTAGACAGCCTGTGATCCACCGAGCAGCTGTGAGTCAGGGAGGTGGGGTGGTCCATGAGTGCTTATCCCCTCCCATCACACAGACTCAGCTGCAGGAGGGTGAGAGAGGAAGAGCTGAAAAAAAGGCTTCCTTATCCCCTCTGAGTACCCCAGTAATAAGCTTCCCTGTGTATGATGGGGGGGCTCTGAGATGGATCTGGAGGTGAGTAGCCCTCCTGCCTGCTCACTGTCTTCCCTGCCCCCTGCTGCTTTTTCTGCATGAATGAATGGATCAAGCGATGATGCTGGCTCATCCTCTCATGGCTGCCAGGTTAGTGCTGAGGCTTCTGTGTGCTGTATGTCGCCTACAGTTGTGTGACCTTGTGAGGATGTGGGTGCATGTATCTACCTCCTGCCATGGGCCTGATGGCAAAGGGGGATAAGGACACAAGGCTGCTGCGTGCTGTGGGAATGTCTGCATTGTGACACATTTTGCTGCGGAGTTCCTGCTGTCCTCTCTCTCTGGATTCTGTGGTAGGCACAGCGCTTCCAACAATCGTCAGTGCCAGCTCCCACCCTGAGAGATGCTTATATTATCAATGCGTCATCCTGGGTGTCACCGCAGTGTAAATGAGTATTGTGCATCCTGCAGGTGAGCGCATACATTTTTTGTGATCACACTGACCTGTACTGCATACGCTTTTCTGCTATACATTAAGCAGCGTGCAATCGTAGGGTGTGTCTCTTTTTTGTGTCTAGTTTGGGTTTTGTTCCTGGCGCTGCAAAGTTTTGTGTCAGCCAGTGTTTACCTATAAGCTGCTTTCTCTCTGGGGTATGAGCAGGTGGATGGAGGCCTTATGTCCTCCTCTGTTATTAGAATCCCTCCTGAGATTTGGCTTAAACTCACCCCATAAGGTAGGTTGCCATAAAATAAACAAGTGTAATTGCAGGGACGAAAAGTTAGGCGCAGCGTATAATCTGTGTGACACCCCTGGCATGCTTTGTAAACACGTACTAGAATCATGGCACGGCGCTTTGATGCCTGCGCTTGTAGAACTCAGAAGTATACAATAAAAAGGATGATGAGGACTTTATACTTGTTTGTAAGGAAAGGCAAAACTAATATAATCTTAATAAAAGTATACAAAGAATATGCCACAGGGAAAGTGACATGCAAGGCTCACAATTGTGGTGGGAATGCTTTGCTTCTCATCAGGACGGGCGGTTGGGTATTCAGTGCCACCTGGCATCCATTGCCTGGGTATCTCAATTAGCAAAGCCATGGACATTGTTGCATCAATTTCATAAACTTCCCTCCGTGCATGCACTTGACCTCTTTCCCAAGCTGATATCATTAATACTTTGTGTGTTTGTGTACTTCCAGCCTTATATCTATGTGTTTTGCACACTGGTGGCAGGTTAAGCACTTTATTCTTATTATACAAGCACTGACAACCTGCTGGTGCAACCCGCTGCTTTAATGGTGATTATCAGAGCCGGTGGTAGATGATGTTTGCTCAGACCAGTGCAAGGTGTAAATTATAAATATATTATTCCATTATGTAAGGAGCCCATGGACCCCCACCCTGAGCCGATTCCAGCATGTTTGCACTATGTGGGTCTGTAGGAGAAAAACAAGATTGAATGTACCATCAATATGGGATCCTGTGCACCTGGGTAAACATAGGCTGGGGTTATATTGTTCTGTACAGGAATCATCATCATTGAGCCTGAGCTGTTTTCTGTAGTTGGCAGTGAGATCTAATGCCAGATATTGAAGATGATTTACTAAACCAGTTACAGATCTTCATACAATACATTTTCTTAAATAATCCAATCATGCGGAAAAACAAATTGCAGTTTGCTTATTTGATTTGCACATGATTGGATAATTGAACTCAATACTCGTACAATAATTGTGTGAAAAGTCTCATCCCCTTTAGTAAACTGTAGTTAAGTTCTCACAAGGGTTGTAGAAAGTCCTTGGCCTTCGTAAACCCAGCGGGAGAAATGGGAATACAATTTGTATGCAGTGTTCTCCCCTGCCCCATTTAGCTGGGAGCACCACCCGGCACTTTTCATTAACCACCTGGCTGTTTTTGGGTAGTTACTGATAGGTTGGGTCACAATACAAGGTGTGCCACCTGCCTAAAATTTCTTCCCACCCAGTTAAAAAAAAAATCCTGGGTTGAGCACTGTGTATGTGTTACTGTATGGTGGAGAATATTGGAACTACTAATGCCATTGAAAATATATCTATTAATTTAACTGATGAAGTGGCTTGGAAAGCTGCAAAACTTCTTCAACATTACAAGAACAAGTCCAGTTGAATGTGACTATTACTAGATTTCCGTGTTGTCACACTCTTCTCTGTGCCAGTTATTCTTTTACTCCTTGTTAACTTTAGTTGGAAAAGGAACTGCAGAAATTTCCCAGCCCGTCTGAGTTTTGTTTTCCACCTTCTGAATGTCTACAGTGTCTGATCATTCCTCGGATGATGGAACTTTGGAGATATCAGTGCCAGGATTAGATAGGAATTGGCTGAATAAAAGGTTATAGAAGCCCTATGACAGGTCAGGATATGGCTGTGCTTTTTAGATACTGTTCTTCTAAGAGATAGGATCGTTCACAGGCCAAATGTGGGCAGAGGGTGTGGATAGTACACAGTGGTCACAAAAATGAGTTTCACAATTGTTCTTTAGAGAAATGGACGTGGTACTGAAATCATTGAACAACAAGGTCTCTTTACATGTGCATAGGACAATTCTTCATTTGGGTCACCCTGCATATGTATATATGTTGTGTATTGTTGTGTTCCTTGACCTATCTCATTTTGTCTCCTCTTCAGCCCTCAGTCAAGGATGTATGTCTTTCTGGTTTAGAATCCCTTCCATCATAATCATTCACCGCTGCATGTCCTTCTTTCCTTTGCTTTGAACTGAGCTTTATAGAGCTTTGCAGTCTCCCTCGCTTACTGCTGGCTGTAATGTGGCTTTGACTGTATTCACGTTGGCTTGTCCATACAATTCCCTTGCTGTTAGCTAGCTGTTAGATCCTAGCTTCTTGTATGTACACCAGTGATGAATTCATTTGTCTGACCCTATGAATTGCTCAGGGCTCCCAACCTTGGCTGTCACATTCGCTCCTGTGATTTCAATTCTGGCTAGATCCTATTCAGTTCTTCCCAGTAAAAGTGTGTTTGCGCTTCACTGTATTTAGTTTTATTTATATCCTTTTAAGTCATAGCATTAGAGAAGCAGGAAAGCTGGTAGATTAGTAACTTTTCATTTCTAAATCTTCTCTTTCCCTTCCTTAGCACGGCAAGTAACTCGAACCGAAGCTCGCCTGCCTGTTCTCCTGTCCTACGCAAACGCTCCCGCTCTCCAACACCACAACAGAGTGAAGGGGAAGCCATGGTGGAAAAAAGTTCGGACCATTCTTCAGACAAATCTCCTCCCACTCCAGAGCCAGGGGTCCAGCGAAGTGGGTCATCTCAGTCGGGACGCAGTGGGGGCAAAAATTCCAAGGTACGCACGGCTTCTTTTCAAACCATGGCTTGTCCATTTTGTCATATTGATGATCTTTTGTGCTGCTGGACAGAGTTTAATGTATATGATATTGCTTTATGTGTGTATTGGAGCAATAGGAAGGATGAACCAGATGTTTCCTGTTCACAGTTATATATTGCATTCATGTGTACCAGCCTCAACCTTATTTCATAGATCTGTGTCGGTGTCATTCATATTCTGAAGCTATTTTATTACAGAGATAGAGGCTTTTCAACCAAAGTGAAAAAAGTTAACCTTTAGAATGTTCACTTAACTACCCAAAAATATAAAACCGGAATATTTGCTAGAGCTTGATTGGGCTGCTGATGTGAGCAAAGCTTCATCTCATTTCCTAAGCTCTGTAAGCATTAAGTTTGCTCATTGATAAACATTAAGTTTGCTGGGCGATCACTGTATATCTCTTCACTAAAATCAAACCCACTGACTTCCAAAGAATAGAAGATGAATAAGTATTCACACCTAAAAATAAGTTAGGAGGAAATCTACAAGTGATGAAATACCCAAATTACTGAAATGCCTGAATCTTAAAGAGAAAGCACAAGCCGAAAGCAGAACTAGGCCTGCGTTCCAGCAGTTTGCACATTGAACTCATTCAGGAGGAAAGAGAAAAGTATGAAAGCTGAAATGAGGGTTAAAGCTTGCTACAACCCAAATAGCTGATCTGAGTAAAGTGAGATCTGGATGGTAGCTTTCAGGTCCTGGAATGCCGTTGCTTCATGAACTTTATCGGCTCAGCATTTTCTGCTGAATAGCTCTGCACTTTGTATGCTTAATTTCCCAGGTTCTGCATATCATGGAAGGAACATGCTTTAGAAAACACATCAAGCTGTAAAATCATGAACCTGCAAATATGAATTATGTCCAGCTGGATATAATCGTACGGGGATGTTCAACTCGGATACATGTACATGGCTCCATCCATGATGATTGTATCCAGCACTTACCTGCAAGAACTGGGCACATTCCTCCGTCTTGTTGGGTGAAATGAAACTTTCTGCCAGGAAATGACAATGAATAGGAAAGGTCTTGCGTCATCAAATGTCTTATTTTTGCAAAGTTGACAATTTGGGTATAGGGTGATTTTAAATCAAATTCAAGTGCTACACAGAGTTCCTTGGCTGGGGATTTGGCTTATATTGTGGAACCTTTACTTACAGTGTAAAAGCTTCAAAAAGCAACAAACAATTTTTAACTTGCTGTTGCTTTTGCACACTTGGCTTAACATATTAGGCTTTATAAATAATTGTTTAGGAAAATGTACTGGTCATGGTGAAAGATATGCCCCTAACCTTGCTGCCTATTAGAGTACACGGCTTGGCCTGCACATACCTGTCCATTGAAGGTCCTTATATTACCATAGGATGGTTGCTGAATATATTTCACCTCTGATAGGGAAAGAAACAGGGAGCTGCAATTGTTTTGCATGTATGGTGCAGGGCTGCCTTACTATGTTTACTCTAGTAACTGATTCATAGACATCATAGGTATAGGTATCAGCATACACCTATTAGGTTTCCCAAGACATTCTATGATTGTTTTAGTTTAAGAGCAATAAGTAGTTTGCATAGTTCTGACAAGTTCCCTGTAACGTGTGGTTTTTATCTACCAGTAAGTGTAGTACAGGTTGACATTCAAAAATCCGGCAACCCCTGGACCTACGGAGTGCCGAATTTTTGAAAATTTCAGATTTTTACAGGTATAGATGCTGTATATATTTAACAGAAAATGACTACCTGTACAGTCCTTTAAATGGATGCTGAATACATATTGGGGCTATACAGCAACAAATAAATGAAAAGGAATGAGCAGGAAACAAGACCCAACAGCTGGAGTACAGCGTTATGAAAACATAAATGGCGCCTCCAGAACAGTGTAAATTTAAAAATGCACTCCAAAATCCATGCCGGAAATCTGAAGGAACGGAATTATCGATGACCGGATTTTTGAATGTCAACCTGTAAAATTTAAGCAGCAAAATTGCAGCAACATTACTTTTTATTATAGTTTTTCTTTTTTGAACAGCAGGGAAGGAGCTCACAATGAACAAGCTGCTTGTAACTTAATCTTGGAGCATCTCACTACTGTCCTGTATCAGTCATTTCTTTCATCCTCGCCTCCTTTACTTGGGTTAGTTTGTATTATAGTCAATGGCTGAATGTTCATTCGGTGACTGACAAGTGTTGAGGAATGTGATGAGCGAAACCTCTCTCCATTAACCTTGAGCCATGTTAGAGTGTTTTCTGTATAATTATCACATCTTCTCTATAGACCTGGACATCCTTTTTGTTCCTGATACTGTTGAATGTTCATGGTTCCTCTTTAACTGTAACATGTGTTAGTCATTCATATATAATAAAGGGTAAAATCACCTTGTAAGGTACCTTGTAGACAAATAATTCCATATACTATGCATATTCTGGTTTCTGAAGGACCAGTGTAGTACTTGCCTAGGAGCAGCAACTGGCTGGTGCCTACTGGTGAATGAATATGGGAAACGGGCTGCAGCAAGAGGGTGAATGTGAGCAGAGCTAGAGGGATCGGATGACGGAGCATAGTCTGTATATATAGAATTAAATATGGCAAATAACAGCTACATTATGCCTCAGGAGGAGCAACCATATAGAGGCCTTTTTACCTAAATCAGTCCTTTGTAGCCTCTAAATACAGAGAAGGAGCTGTAACCTATATAAACACAGCTCTGGTTGTATGCAGGTCCTGCAATGTGCACAGCTTTTACTAGACTTAGGAATTAAGAATTTAGTAAAACAGGGTTTGAGTCCTCATCTATCATTGTTTGCTGTCTGTGTCCTAGCTGGGGTGAATCAGACTTTCTATCTGTCCTGTGACCTGAAAGTGAGAGGATATTCCAAATGTTACTCTTGTCATCAGAACATGATTTGAGGAAAACCAAACATTGAGAACCCCTCTTCTTATGACAAATGTCTAAGGCGGATATTTACTTCCTGTTTTTTAGATGGCTGCTGTGCAATGCATATGACTGGTGTATAAATAGACCAGTTAATGAACAGGGATTATTATCTTCAAAGGAAAATTAAAAAAACATGCATTTGATTGGATGGTTGAAATGAGCTCAACACCCTATTCATATTTTATTAATCCATTCTGTTGATGATATCCAGCTTCGCCTTAAATGACTATGCCACCCAAAATGAAAATTTGGTCTTTGGCGGAACACTTCTGCATATTTGCTATTGTTAGTTTTCCAAGTTTTGGTTGCCATTTTCCCCTTTTTTGCTGCTTTTCTGTGTCCTGTTAGGCCAACCAACGTTTGCACATTTTCCTGTCAGCATAGAAACCTCTGTAAATACATAAAACTGGAATCCCCTAAAATCACAAGAAAACTTGGTTCTGTTTACTTTTTGTGCACCTCACCCCCAAGCCAGGTTCTGGTTTTCATTCATTGTTGTCCATGGGCAGCTCATTCAAGATAAATAATCTCCTTGAAGGTCCTGCGCGGCTGCTGGGCAGAAGGTCCTGCCATGGCTCCTGGCTGCTGGGCAGAGGGTCTGCCATGGCTCCTGGCTGCTGGGCAGAGGGTGCTGCACGGCTCCATACCTCAGCTGTGCCTTGTTAGAGATCCAAGGGGTCAGGAACAAGACTATCACCTTGCTTATGGATTGAGAGTTATAGTGTCTGGTGAATGCTGCTCCCCTGAAGCATACAATGTCTAAGGAGGTTTCTGCATATAACACATATCATATTTTGGGAAGCTGCTAAGACAAAGTATCACTTCTACATTAGCAGTTTCTTTGTTTTGCCCTGCATTCACTTTTAACTATATCATAGGTTTAAAAGTTATGTTTCTCTGTTTGTGTAGATTGTAAATCTTTGAAAGTTCCGATCCTCTCTCCTTGCTAATGGTAACTTCGAGTTTCTGTAGGTAAAGTTGTTCTCAGGAAGCGATAGTTCATAAGATATCCAGCTGTGGGCCTACTTCTTGTTCCCAGTTATAGCTGATGTGTAAAATATGTATCAGCCTTGCAGTGGTTGGAGATGTTCTACATATCTCTAGAGAGGTCATTCAGTTTATAATCTGAAAATTATTATTGCAGAATTTAGGCCATTCCGCAGAATCTACTGGGTGAATAACTCACAAGTTGATACGTCGGTTGTATGCAGGCGGTGAGCAGGGATATCATTCTGTTGTGTTAGATGAGAGAGAACCTGGCCTAAAATAGATCTCTCTCTTCTCCTCTAAACCCACCGAAAAAAAGAATGTGCAGATTTATTTGTATTTTCACACAAATTTTACATCCCTATAGTGATTTGTAAAGAACGTTCTGACCCATGACCATATCACACATATACATAGACCTGCATATAGAGAAAGACAGCTCCTGATTTTAGGTTCCAGTAATTACCAAATATTTAAAAATAAGAAACTGATGATCAAAAACACATAACACCTTCACTGTAAACTTATCATTGTAATCAGCACTACAGACATAATACAGAAAATCTTTACTGTAAACTGGCGCTTGCTCTCCCCCACAATCCCTGTTGGTTTTTTAAGGCCAACCAATCAGGTTGGGTGAAGGCAGACTTACCGAATCGATAAAAATTGCTTCATTTTGATTTTGATTTTTCACTGCATTTGCCATCTGCTTATGGATTACTTAGCTGGTGTGACACCTCTGGATAATTAATGATGGAGTCACCTATTCAGGAGAATTAACATTTAAATATTACAGATCACCTCCATCATCATATGTGCTGGATCTCTTATTATTGTCAGTGATCATGTCACCTATAACTAACTCACCATATGCAAAACTGAAAAGTTGGGATTTTCCTGTTTTTAAATATAGATAGGAGGCCAAATCTTTCCTTCTCTGGCCCCCTCATACAAGAAAAATAATGGCTGGATTTTGTTTATTTGGGCAGCATTGACTTTCTTCCGCTTTCTCCTCTATAATGCTTTTGATCAGTTCGTGAGCAATCTTTGTGTTTTAATCCACATATTTGTTTAAAAAAGCTTCTAAATTCTTTTTATTTAATCCCTTGCTTTATATCAGGATTATTAGAGAAAATAGAAAGTTCCTTATTAAATAATTTGATGCATAAAGCAACACTCACTGCATACACCTTCACCAAATAATTTTACCTGCTCGGTTGCTGCTTACATCACATCTGCTGCCATTCACCTAACGTGTGGACTTCCAGTTCTTTACCAGGAGGTATCAAGGTCTGTTTATATCTCTTAAAACATCGACCTAAATATGAAGGTAAATCCTAAGAATGCTAAAAATTTGTTTCCCCACAAATATGTAAAGCTATCACACATCAATTTCATTTTCACTATTTCCTACAAATTTATTAGACATTTCCTGTCTCTGCTGGCAAAGTGTAGCACTTTTATTCAATGGTCCCGATGTAAACTAAAAAAGGCTCAGATCTTTTAAAATCCAAGATGTTTGATCTCCATTATTGTCCAACCTGTCATGGTCTGTTTTTAGCTGGTATAAACAATGTTGATTTAACAAATATATGGCTAGGAAAAAACCTACTGAGAAACAAACTGCTGACTTATTTTTCTAAATGCCGGTTGCCTGGCTGTTCAAGTGATCCTTTGATGTCAGTGCTTGAGTCACTGATCAGCACCTTTTTTCTAGCCCTGAGAATTTGCATGACATCCAGGCAGATAGCATTTTCAGAAATAAGTTTGTGTTGTTCATCTATGTATCTCAGTACAGTTTTGGAGCTAAACCATTCCTCCATCCATTATCTTTCAGCAACTGACCTCGCTAGGCTAGCTTAGTCAAGGTTTACCAGGATGTACACTTACTGACTTGGTTCTGTTCACTTTTTGTGCACCCCAGACCCAAGCAACTTATTAAAGATTTCCTGAATAATGTTTCAAAGAAAAATTGGGAGGCAAACGTGCAACCAACCTCCTTTTCCCCCCACTGCAAGCCAGCTGTATGTTTCTGATTGCAGCTGGTCTGTAGCAAACTCCTTTAATTCTTTTTGCACTTTGGTTTGAAGCGCATCCAAGGACGGTTGTTAACTTCAATAACCAATGGTGAGGAAGACTTCTTAAATTTCATTCTTTCACTTCTATGATGATTACATATTCTGAAATTTCTAAGAACATAAAGAGAAGTGATCACTGAGAGATATTTCTGTCCCAGTTCTATTACAGCTCGCCTGGTTGGTGTTCAGATGTACCACTGAAAGTAGAAAAAAAACAAAAGATCGATTTTATATCCGGGCAATTCCATGAAAGGAACTTCTTTCCTGAATTCAGAATGAATTCAGCAATGGAAGCTTACATCATCTCCTAGTGATCAGTCTAATTTAAAGGAGAACTCCATGCATGGGAGGCAAACATGGCTTGGTCTCTGTGCCGTATTATCAGTTCTTGTCATCATGACTAATAGATCTCTTGCTGTACTCCCAGAATGAGAGCTGCGGCATGCATATTCCACATCTCTGGTGTCATTTTTTGCACTTGGGCTGTGAGATAATTTCCCTTTTCCATAACTCTTCTAGAAATGGTACTAAAATATTAGTTTCTCAACCAGAGTTCTCCAGTGGTTGCTAATGCTTCCATGAGCATTTTGTACCTCTCAGGTTAGTTTAGTTGACGCCATCAATCATTTTGCATATCTGTAAGCATGCAACTTTTTTGCATGGCACAACCTTGGGGTCTTGGCAATCAGTATTATCATAGTGGTAAATCTTACTATACTATTTCTTGTCTCTATCTGTAAGGGTGACATTCTTCCCAATGGCCAGCAATGTAAGAGACCGATGGCCACTTTGGATATAGTAATTGAAGAAGGAGTTCCCTGAAGACCTGAAAGTCATTTCAAGGGTTCCCCTATATTATAAAGGCAATGCTTGTCATAAGAGGTTCCACCTTCACCATTGTATAGTGTGTAAATATAAATCACAAGGGTTCTAAATGGTTAATAGACAGAAACTGAATGTTAACCCCTCTATCAGGACACAGTGTGAACCCAAAAGCACTCGGCACTGGCTTCTGAATAATATTCCAGTCCCCTGTGTATTGGATGACTGTGCCGAAAGGGAGATTTTACATGACCCCATATAGGAAAGAGTTTGATTTCAACTTATGGCCGCCACTATAATTGTGAGCTTGTAATGTGATTATAAAAAGCATAAGCACAATGTAATGTATATATAAAAAGCATAAGCGCAATATATTTATATACCGTACATAAACTGTTTAATGTTTGGGCATTCATTTTTGCTATTTTTAGCACTTATTCTCTGAATATGCAGAATGTAGAGCCGATCAGCTGGTATCTGGGCCAGGCCCCTGGTGAATGGCTGCAGAGATGTATGCTGCAGCCTATATCCCTGTGTATGGCAGCATCTGCCGGCTGGTTACTGACATATTCTGCCATTAAGATCTCGCCTCCCGTGCTCTTGTACGCAGCTCCTTTATCTGCAACTACAAGTCACTGAGCTGCAGTTGAGAGGTGTTCATCGCCACTTAACGGAAATCGCAGCCAAGAAACACTTAGCTGTTCCTGTGCTTTGTGTGTGCAGGAGATGGAGGCCGCTGCCAAAACTTGACATTCTATCCTGGAACTAAACACTTGTCACTTTGGGTCACCTCGCAAGTGGCAGAAGCATGTGTGGATCTCCAAGGTCACTGCGAACTCCGGTCACTCATATCAACACGCCGCTGTCCCACTGCTGCCAATATTTATACATTGTGTATGAGAGGATAGAAGATTGTCAGGATGATGATACTAATGTCTGTATAAACTACAAGTCCTACCTTGTACTGTTCCTGCCAAGATCACATTCATGGTGTGTATATTCCCCCCACCTGGGCTATGGGATTTCCTCAATCCAAACATAATCTGCTGGGTTACCTGGCTTTCTCCTTAAATTTACACTGTAAATTATATGGAACATATAGGAACTCTGCTATGAGAAAAGAAACTGAACTGAATTGGGAAAAGGTAATTAGTGGGTACATGATCACCTTGTATGAAAACATTTATGGAATAAGAAAACTTGATACAAAGTTGTTCACTTTTTTCTATTGCAAATGACAAAGGGGCAATTGGTGTGTAATGAAAGAGAAGTTTAAATTCCACATACAGAAAAGTTTTTTACAAGAGATGACAACCTGGGGAATAAACTTTCATGTGAGCTAATTCTAGGATGCAAGTTTTTCCTACCTCAACAAACTAGAACTAACTATTAATACTGATCAGTATTACCATTGTATATTGCTGAGATAGGGAACTTCCAACTGCCCTAGGGGATCAGGAAGGATTATTTTATTTTTATTAATATTAATAAACAGGATTTATATAGCGCCAACATATTATGCAGCGTTGTGCAATAAATAGGGATTGCAAATGACAGACAGATACAGACACAGGAGGAGGAGAGGACCTTGTCCAGAAGAGCTTACAATCTAGTAGGTGGGGGAATTAACACACAATAGGAGGAGAGATATGTAGTGGTGGGAAGTAGTGACAGTTTCAAAAGACAGAAGAAGATGGTTAGGCAAGTTTGAAAAATTGGCTCTTTTTTATTATTATTATTTGTATTATTACTATTAGGAAAATCAGATTTTGCATTGTAAAAGTTTTTGCCTTTTCTTAATCAGTTGTGGGTTTAGGGTTCTGTAGATTTTATTAACGTTTTTGTTTAAATTTGTTGCTGGTGTGTCTTTTGTTTTAACTCCTGATTGTCTGTGTATGTGATTAATATTTTTTATTAAACAGTATTTATATAGTGGCAACATATTATGCAGTGCTTTACATTAAATAGGGACATTGGAGCTCTTCTAAAATGAGGACTGAAGACGGAATAATGAGTAAATGAACTTAGGATGTGGTATGGATGGAATTCATAAATGTGCAGAATTAAACTGAGGTCTGATATATTCCTGAACTGCATACCATGCTAGAAATCATTTGGCCATAGAAAAATAAATATTAATATGTTGCTTAATTTTATTTATTCATGAGAAGCAAAAGATCAAGAATGTACAGAAGCCTCAGCTTTGACATCGCAGACGGTATATTTGCTGAATGATTGTGAAGATAAAAGTGTAGCAGGGGCAATAATACAAATTATACACAGCTACATTCTCCTTTCTGCAGGCACTAAGACTTCTTATAAAATACATAGAAGGCCATATTAGGGTTTGATATTATATAGTTCTTTAGGCCCATTTTTGTTGAGATTACTTTATTTTCTTTGTAACAGTGAAATTGACTCCAGCACTATTAGTTTATGGAAGTGAATGGGGAACAGAGTTTATAGACAAACAGAACAGAAGCTTAAAAGACAAATAAAAAAGTACTACAATAGAGCTCCTTCCCTAACATTTAGTAACCCTCTCCTGCCTGTGCACCAAACCTTACCTTACACGTAACCCCCTCCTCTGCCCAAAGATTTTACCCTCACTGTCCTGACCCTCATCTGCTCTAGATTCTTTTATCCATTCTTTTAAACAATCTCAAGATTGTTTTATTGATGTGTTGATTTTTAGTAACATTTTAGCTGTAGAAATAGTTCTGTTCAGGAATAAACATGAGTTGGTGTATACGGTATGGTGTTCCCCTCCGGCACCCAGGTGTTGTAACCCTCGCCCTCCGGCACCCAGGCCTTGTACCCTCGCTCGCCCTCCGGCACCCAGGCGCTGTAACTCTCGTCCTTCGCCACCCAGGCGCTGTAACTCTCGTCCTTCGCCACCCAGGCGCTGTAACTCTCGTCCTTCGCCACCCAGGCTCTGAAACTCTCGTCCTTCGCCACCCAGGCGCTGAAACTCTCGTCCTTCGCCACCCAGGCGCTGAAACTCTCGTCCTTCGCCACCCAGGCGCTG